>NC_043978.1:53533516-53838879 GCF_902148855.1 Sphaeramia orbicularis | reverse complement strand
GTTGGACCCCAGCCGTCCCCTGACCCCACCGGCCCCGGTGGACCCCAGCCTGTCCCTGGTACCCCAGCCTGTCCCCTGGTGGACCCCAGCCTGTCCCTGGTTGGACCCCCCCTGTCCCTGTACCCCCCCAGCCTGTCCCCGGTGGACCCCAGCCTGTCCCCGTGGACCCCAGCCTTCCCTGGTACCCCCCCCTGGCCCCTGTGACCCCAGCCTGTCCCCGGTGGACCCCAGCCTTCCCCGGTGGACCCCAGCCTGTCCCTGGCCCCGGTGGACCCCAGCCTGGGCCCCGGTGGACCCCAGCCTGTCCCTGGTGGACCCCAGCCTCAGCCCATCCTGGTCTTCAGTACCTGTCTGCTGTTCTACTCTATAACTCACCTGTGAAACAACCTCAGAAATCAGTTTCCTTTACATATTTGAAGGTTTTTCAAAAAAGTAACACAATAATTACTTTCCCTGGTAACTAATTACTTTATGAGGGAGTAATTCCGTTACTAATGCAATTACTTTTGGCAAGTACTATAACTATTACTTTAAAAGTATTTGCCCAGCACTGGTTATGATAAGCATCCATAGCTTCACTTCTCTGAAGTGCAGAGCTAAAGCTCTGGCCTTGTACTCGTCCCTCCTGTGTGCCCTTTGACCCTCACACCTCCTCAGCTCGGTGGCTCCCATCTGGGCTGCTCCTGCAGTTGTGTTGAGTGTTACCTGTCAGACTCTGTGGGGATCAGCCGTCCAGAGCCGTGCTTCCTCCACCCACTCGCCTACACTCGACCCCAGCTAAAACAGCAGAGCAGTGGACACCCAACGATCCCCGGTGCTGCTGACCCTGGTTTCCACAGGCATCACTCAGAGAGTGGTAGTGTGCAGATGATTAGTTCATTCCCCTCTTCCCTCATCACTTAGAGCAGTGGTTTTCAACCTTGGGGTCGCCTGAAATTTCTAGCAAACGATAAAACAAACAAAACTTACTAATAAAAAAATATGGTGAGTTGACAGTTTCCAATCCATAGCAGACAACTGTGGGTCTGAAACTGCAGCACTGTGGTTCTGTTTATCTGTCAAATGTTCATTGTGGTCAGTTTCAGATGCTGCAGCTCTTTCATAATTCATAGTTTCAGTTCTTGTTTGTTCAGTATTAATTGTCCTCCTTGTAAATCACAGCTGGACTGACTGGACAGATCCTGACCGAGGAAAATCCCATTCTCCCTTTGTGCAGAAATCTACACCTGGATTTACTGCCGTCCCAATAATAGACATTATATGACTACATGTACTCTAACATTAACATTTATTTGAAACATAGTATAGCAATTATTACATGATCAAAAACAAATTAATTTTAGCAACAAAATGTCTCCATTTTGAATGTCGGGGTCGCCAAGAATTTGTGACGTTAAAATGGGGTCAGGACCTAAAAAGGTAGGAACCTCTGGGTTAGAGTGTGAGCCTGCATCCAGCTTATCCTCTATAGTCGCAAAACATGAAGTAAATGACAGTAAAAATAGAAATCCTGTTTAAATGAGAAAGCAGTGGCTTCAGGGATGCAAAACGGGCGTCTGTCACTGTTCCAAGTCTGACTGAGGTACTGTTTGGCTCTAAAAAATAAAAAATAAAGAATCTGTCATGCCACACAAAGCATCGCAGAATTATGATGTAGAGAGATATTGTAAGTGACTGTTTTGAGATCTGAAATTTGTGAACATGTTAACCCTTTCATGCACAGTGGTCACTCCAGTGGACAGTTCTTCTCCATCTGTTCTCTAATATATTCATGAGTTTTGTTGTTTTAGTTCAATATGAGTTCACACAGTGGACACTTATGCACCATCCCATACACTGACATTCAGACCATTACGATAACTTTGCTGTTCTTGATAAACCTGATCTGCAGTGACATGTTTGAGTGTAAATCAATTGCTAATAAAAATTGCGCATATGATAAAATGTGTGAAATCATCAGATCAGCTGCATTAAAAATGTTCTGATTTTGTATATCACTTTCTGATATTCAAAAATTAAACACATGGTGTCCAGCGGAGTGGACATTTTTGGAACCCACAAAAAATTATGAAAGTGTATTGTTTCTTTATTGCTTTAACCAAAAAAAAAAAAAAAAATCAATTTACAAAAAAAATTCACTTCAAAGAAAATAAGTGTTCAAATGCAATTTTTTGGATCGTAATTTTTTTTTTTTTTTTGCATTCAAACACTTTTTTATTGATTGATTGATTTTTTTTTTTTTTGTGTCAAACCAATAAAGAAACAAATCTACCTTCATAAAAAAGTTTTTTTTTTTTTTTTTTTAAATTCAATGGCATCGTGTTTTTCATGCCTAAAGAGGAATAAAAACACTCAGGAAAAAATCTCGATGAAGGTTCTCATAATTCAAGCATGAAAGGGTTAAATAAGGCATCTACACCAATCTGCTCTTCAAGCTGCAACCACCATGTCTAAATGTTGAATCCACTGTGGAAACACCTCGGGTTGCACTTCCTGTAATAGTTCGTAAAAACATTTCACAGAACAGCAGCCCCTATTGAAACGACTTGGAACGGAACCAAACTAAATCTGCCTTTTCTTCTCACAATAAAATTATAGCCTAACCCGATAATTTCACTTCCTCTAAATGTTGTTTTTGTGATGATTTCGAAACTGTGTGGCTGGTTTTATTGACCCGTGTCTCACACAAATATAGTTACCCAGCTATCTGAGCTGATTTCTCATCATCCTGTTAAAGCTCCAACCACAGCTCTAATTTTTCTTTTTCATTTTCAGTTCGCACACAGAAACTGACAGTCAGCATGCTTTAATCTGCTTCTTTTTGTGACCAGTGAAAGCTTTAAAATGTTATTTACAGACAATCTAACTGATCAGTATCTTTAAAGAATCAGCATGGTGATGGCTTAAACACAGGCGCTGGTCTTCACAATCAGCCAAGCAGCCAAAAAACAACAGGTGACAATAGGTGGTCTCTTCACTTCTGTATAACAGTTTTTGGTTATATTTAATAAACTTTATTGCAGACACAGGTCCATAAACCACAAGCACACAACATACAGAATAAATAGAATAAAAAGGATAAAAAAAATAAAAATATATTATTATAAGATATATATTTTCCAGTATAGCTCTTTCAGACACTTACAGTTCTGCATGAATCTGTCTCACATCCATACCAGACCATGCTGGCCTTCCTCTGCCTCTCTCCAGACTTCGTAGTACTTTTCTACATTTCTCAGTTGGTGGAAATAGACTTAAATTACGCATACATAGAGTATATCACTATTGTTGATTTCAGTGGCGGCTGCTGGTCTTTCAGACAGGGGAAGCTCATTGTCGCTTACATTAAAAAAAATGGTCCAGTTATTTAAACATAAATTCGTCCTCCGTTCCTTTTTAAGAAAATGCTCAGTGACCTTATCGTACCAAGTAAACAAGAAAATGTTGAAATTATGTTAAATTGAAACAAGTTAGTCCAATAAGTGTGTTTTCTTTCAGGTCAGTAAATGAACAGTTCATTTGGTTTCTGTGATTTCACAGCAGAATGTGTGACGGTATTAAACTGAACTGTGTCAGTGAAGGAGCAGATCTGAAAACAGCTGTCAATCAAACGGGATTCAGCCTTTGGACCCATCCTCCAATCAGCACGTGGAAGCTCAGCGTCCGGCCTGGCTGAGCTCCGCCCACAGCTCTGTTCACCCCCAGAGATGCCGAGCGTCCGGGGGCGGGACAACATGGTGTCATTTATCCAATTAGCGTCCAGTTTAGAGTCAGTGAAAAAAGCAGTTCCACTCAGTCCCATTGAAGTGCATGGACGCTGAGCGTCTACGGACAAATGCACTGAGCAGAGATGGAATGAACAAACACAGACACGGGAATGGAGGAGAAGTGAACAACATCCAGTCCACTGATCTGGGATCAAACTGATTCTGAACCAACTGGTCTGAGAGATGAACGTGTTCCAACACATTTGGAGTCAATGAAATGAAAACAACTGAACAGATTTGAGCATTTAATGGGAGTCATTTTAGGGGCAGCTGAGCTTCCACTGCAGTCTGACAGAAAACACCTCTGGTTGATTTTAACACTGTGCTCTGAAAACATAACAGCCTTGTTCTTGTTCGTTTCTGTGTCTTCATGCGTGTACATCATATGAGGTTATCACACAAACCAGACGGAGTCAGAAAATTACATAACACATATGTCACCGGTGACATTGCAGGGAGTGAGCCGTGGGTCCAGGGATCTATCGACTCACACCAACTCTGTCAATAAGAACAACTGGGTTTAAATGAAACACCCCAGCTGATGACCGGGGTGGGGGGTCGGTGGTGGAGGAGTGTTTCTAATTACAAGGCTGTGCTGGGAAGTCCACTGCTCCACTGCTACATGACAAACTGAAGGCCACTTTGTTACATGGCAAATCTGAAGTGAGCCCTCTTCCCACTTCCACCCTTTGTCATCCTCTGAACCCTTTCATGCATGAAGTATGAGACCCTTAATCAAGATTTTTTGCTGTGTGCTTTTATTCCTCTTTAGGCATGTTTTTTTCATGCCTAAAGAGGACATTTTTCTTATGAAAATTTTCTTCTGAACCTATTTTTCATGGAGCTGCAAAAATGTCCACTCAGCTGGACACCATGTGTTTAATTTTTGAAGCAAATAAACATGTATTTACTGATATATTGTGTGAAAACTATGAAATAAAAGCATTTTTAATGCTTATTATAGGTAATTCATTTCTCAGACAGGGTAGGTGTTTGTTTACTCTCTTTACTAGTTTGTCTGATAAATGAATTACCTACAATAATTATATGTGGAAGACAGTATGAACCTTTAGCAGACATTTTTAATGCTACTAATCTGAAGTTTTCTCACATTTTAACACTGTAACACCAGTCATTACTCACTTCATGGAGATAATTTGCAAAAAAAAAAAAAAAAAAAAAAAGACAACTTTTAACCCTTTCATGCATTAATTATGTGAACCTTAGCCAAGATTTTTTTTCCTGGGTTTTTTTTATTCCTCTTTAGGCATGAAAAAAACAATGTGATTGAAATTTTTGAAGTGAACTTATTTTCAATGGAGTTACACAAATGTCCTTTTAGCTGGACACCATGTGTTTAATTTTTGAAGCAAAGAAACATCTATTTAAAATGCTATATCAGAAAGTGATATACTGTGTGAAAACTATGAAATACACTTTTTTTTTTAATGAAACTAATTTGTTGTTTTCTCACATTTTAACATATTGTAATACTAGTTATTACTCACTTCATGGAGTTAAATTGAAAAAAAAAACAACCTTTTAATTAAGAAAACTGTTAATTACAGTCTAGTAACAACTAACAATTGATGTCCACTAAAACATGTTAGTGCAGATCAGATTTATCAAGAACAGCTTAGATACAGTAATTGAATGGATTTTAGTGTATGAGATGATGCATAAGTGTCCACTGTGTTAAATGATATTTAACTAAACACAAACCCATGAATATACAAGAGAACAGCTGGAGAAGAACTGTCCACTGGAGTGACCACTGTGCATGAAAGGGTTAATGAATATGAAAAGCCACCTCGAACATCCCATCAGCCCTCTTATCCCATCCCCAGCTCCTCTAGCCTGACTTCACAGCAGCCCAGGGACAGGCATGTAAATCTGGCCCCCTTTGAGCGAGCAACAGGCTCTGAAGAAATAAATCTGCAGAGGTTCACAGTGAGTTCAGCCAAGCCACAGCTCCAGTCCTTCTCTCTCTCTCTTTTATTCCTTCTAAGACTGCTGCAGTCTTTGTCAACACATCCTTCTTTCAGTCCATCCCTCCACTGCTGCCTACCTCCCATCTTCACCACAGATTTAGAACTGTCCCACACATGCAGCGCTAACACTGATGACACTGTTCTGATAAAGACCTCGGGGAGGAAGAGGGACAGTCCCCTCACATGTGTTGTGTCTGCTTTGGTTTGGATTGAGTGTCTAATTTCATCCAGTTTAGTCTAGTTTGAATCTCGTTGGATGCATGAACTGTAGGCCTGGGTTTCCTGAACTCAGATTGAAGACTCTCCACTGGAGTGGGACCCACATGACAAAGAGGAACCATGTTTCAGTGAGTCATTCCAAAAGAGAGGAGAACAAGTCTGCATTTAGAGGGTTTGGAGGACTGACATTTGGAAAATAAAAAGAATGACAGAATCCTTTTGAGAGCACAAACCTCTACCAAGGCAGCTAACATTCCCACACAGCCTAAATTATTATCCGCTGTGGGTTTTATCTGGAAGGAAACATCGTTAGTATCAGGAAAGGTTGAATTTAATGTATGCACAGTTTCATTACTGTGGAAGAACTCCTTCTTAGTCAGGCTAGGAACTTTTCAGCCCCCCCCCCCCCCACCCCCCCCCCCCCCCCCCCCCCCCCCCCCCCCCTTGTAGAAACATGGTAGTGCAACATGGTGGACAGCTACTGCTGCAGATATAAACATCTGAATCTACGGCAGCAGAAACACTCCGGCTTCCCTATAATAGAATAACTAATGAAACCATTATTTTAAATATTATGCTACTGACATTGATTCTGTGACAAAATCTGGACCTTTTAACTATGGTTGCCATAAAAATTACTCAAGCTGCTTTTCAGCTTCACGCAGTTCAACTCTCCACCGCTGGGCTCAGTTTTGGCACTAGTGCGTTGCATGTCCACTTCAGGCACTGTACTGCTTAACAACAGCTGTTCATCACAGAGACACAACAATGACACACTGTGACAACTAAAGTAACAGCGGATGAGGAACTTGTAATTGTAAACCGCAATTAAAGAAAAAAAAAACACCAAACACAGTTTTGCAATTTGCCCAGGCCCAAATGTCATAGTGGACTCAAATCTGGTCAATTTGTTAAATTAGACATGTTTCTTGAGTTTTCCCACTAGCTTGGCTCAGCTATTTAAAAATGTCCCACACCATGATTTACGTAATATTTATAATAATGGTTTCATTTGTTATTCCATTATAGGGAAGCCATAGTGTTTTTGCTGCCACAGACTCAGATGTTTGTATCTGCAGTGGCAGCCGTTCACCATGTTGCACTACCCATGTTTCTATTGCAGCAACGGAGATTTCTTTCTTCTTTTTAACATTTTTTAAAATTTATTTTGTATTAAGAAACATTACAATCACCTACTGTGTGTATGGAGCAGACTCAATATCAGTTCAAACTAAAAAGCCCAGACGTTACAAAACAAATGCACACTCCAATGAGTTGGTTGCACTTCACTGCTACACACTGATGCATGTCACTAAACATCACACACTGACTGTGTGAGCGTACGGCTAAACAAGGCTGAATACTGCTGTCACCACCAGCCTGCTCCAGACAGGATGACAACTCGCCTGATCCCAGTCCATGGTACCAGAAAGGGTGCACATAGAGATAAAAAATAATAACACTATCAAAAAAATCAGACAGGCCATTTGATTTGTCTGATATTTCTCTTTTAAAGTCCAAAATCTGTGTGTATTCTGGTGTCTCCTATAAATGTGTCAGGCTTGTACCCCTGTCAGATCACACATTCTTGGCTGTACGGACACTCCAGCCTAATACGCCTCCATATTTAATGCCTACACACATATACAAATGTTTCAGACCTCAGCAGAATCATGCATTGTTTCTTGCATAGATGTGGTGTCCAAAGCATGCCTGCTGAAAAATTCCATATATTGACAGAAACAGTCAAATCAGAGCCACATATTTAGAATGTGGTGTACGGACACTACTGGTGTACGGACTCTAGCAGATGTGAATGGAAATGTGTCTGAGCACATGGTGGCATCTGTGTTCCATCTGGAACTAAGTCTTCCTGGTACAGGAGGACACAAAACATGTGGAACCAGTGAGAACAGTAGATCTGTAAGGCACAGAGTCCAGATTAGTGATGGAAGTATATTGGTGTACGGACACTCCAGAATTTAGGTGAACAACGCACCATTGAAAACATGCGCTTCCACGTAAACATCCGTTGACACATTGTTCCCAAATGTTCTGCACAAAATCTGTCTAGTTGTGCAGATTAGTCCTAATAATACTGAAAGAACAGGTTCCCATTCTATTATTCCAATTAAAGGGCTGGAAAAGAAGGGGTTAACAACAAAATGGTGGATTGTCTTAATACTGAAATAAGAATTGATAATCAACAGCTGTTCAACACAAAGGATCAATAAATGAAAAGCAATGTGATGTGTGTATTTGGAATAAAAAGGACACAGGAGTTGAGGAGGAATTATTTATTGTGTTCCAAAACATTATGGACAATCATTTTGCTCTCTTATAACAATCAAATTGTGCCCATGTTTTCACGCTCATTGGGTCGACATTTGATCAGTTTTGATCCAATTTTCTTCAAATTTGGAGGATTGACAGATCTAGTAATAAGATGGACAAAGAAACATTTTGGGAATGGTTTTGGGGGGATCTGTTTGAAATACTGATTAAGAACTGATGCAAATACACTTGTGCACCTTGATTATGATCAGGCCGAAAAGCCATATTATAATAAGTTTCATGCAAATAATCATTAATTCCATAAAGACTGTGTGCAACTCCTGCCATTTTGTGTCAGTGCAGAAACAGTATTTGGTTGTTTGCAGCAGAGTGTGGAACTGGTGGATCATGTCAGGCAGCTCAGTGACACTTTAAGGCCTCTGTCCTGATGTTGCTGTTTATCACAAATGGACAGATAGTTTTGAAAAGAAAGACAGGGAGAGGGAGGAGGTCTGGTTACTGAGTACTTCCAGACTTCTAATGAAGACGGATGTGAGGACGCAGTGTCCAGCCTAACCCCGTGAACTTTGACCTGTGACACAACATATTACAGAGGCCTAGCTTTAAAAAAAAAAAAAAAAAAAGAGCGAGAGAGAAAGCTTTGGCAGGGGAAGACGACTTCATTTGCACTGGGTAATTACACGGCATCTATCCAAACACATTTGGAGTTTCAATATCCCACTGGAGGAAAAGTTTTACACACCATAAACCAGATCAAATTGTGGAAAATATCAGCTTGCAGTAAACAAGCGAGAAAACAAAGGGCTTATTGTCACTCCCAGGCCTATTTCAGATCTCATATATGGAGAAAGGCTGGAACCACGCATGTGCACATAACACCGCTATACAATACCGCTCATTATTTTACATCGCCCGCTTCCCTAATCATTCCTCCAAGAAAAACGGACTGAGTAATTGGAGGTAACCCCTTTTTGTCTGTCATTATCTGACCCCTATCCTTATCTTTAAGTCTTAGACAAACCTCATTTCCTCTGATATTATTAATGCCTCTTTGACAAGTGTTGAGGGCGTCCTGGAGTCAGCAGAGCCTCGTCTTTAATCCCTGACCTAGAATAGGGAGGACTCTCAGTTATGCAGGGAGTGGTGGGAGTGTTAGATTACACTAAGAATGTAATTATAAGAGCCCTTGACTGATAAATAGAGGCAAACACTATAGCACTTATAGATGTGCATGCTTGCATACGCATGCTTGCACTCAAGGCCATACGATGCTGCGGGTGTACATTTGCACTTACAAAACAGATCACAGGTGTCAAACATGCGGCCCGGGGGCCAAAACCGGCCCGCCAAAGGTTCCAATCTGGCCCCTGGGATGAATTAGCAAAGTGCAAGTTCAGGCATCGAACTCAAAATAATATCATAATAACCTACACTGTAAAAAATGACTGTAGAATTAACATCAAAAAGTTGTAAAATTGAAACATAAAAAAACTGTAAGTGACAATACAATGCAAAGTTGTTTATTTGAAAAGATTTTTGTGTTAACGATTAAATCAAATATAGCTGTAGTTTTTACAGGAAGAGTATGTGAACAAAACCAGATTTGTATGAAGAAATTATGGATTTGTATTGTTTTTAGAAAATAAAACTGTAAATTGAAAAATAATGTGGTGCCGTTTAAACTGCAAAGACCATAATGTTGAAATAACGGTGTATTTGCTTTTTTTTTTAATAAACATTTAGTAAACATTTACCAATGTACCATTTTAAATTAGTAAATGAATGGGTTGGTAGAGTTGGTAGAGCAGCTCGTCCAATAGCCAAAGGGTTGGTGGTTCCAATCCTGGCTCTGACTGTCCATATGTCCAAGTGTCCATGGAAGACACTGAACCCTAAACTGGTCCCAGTTGGACCTGGTGGATTTGGAAAGAGCTGTGGACACCATGAAGGAGGAGAAAATGAGCTAAAGAAGTGCAGAACATTTACCATTTAAATCCACTGTTAAATCTACATGTTTAAACTGTTAAATCTACATGTTTAAAATGTTAAATCTACATGTTTAAACTGTTAAATCTACATGTTTAAACTGTTAAATCTACATGTTTAAAATGTTAAATCCACATGTTACTCTGTAAATATGTTTACAGTTGGATGTGTTTTTTACAGTATTGTTCTGGAAACCACAGCTGCCAGTTTTTTTCTGCAAAAACAACAGGATTTTTTACAATGTAGAAATAATGACAACACCATTTTTTGGGGGGTCTTTGATTAATGCAAAAACATTAACTTATGAAAATATTTACATTAAGAAACTACCCTTTAACAACATAATGCGAATAACCTGAACAAATGTGAACAACCTGAAATGTCTAAAGAAAATTCAGTGCAATTTTAATTTTCTGCCTGTTACTAAAAGTTTTGTGCCTTTGTACAGCTCATATATAATGCACATGTATAAATGATAAGTCGAGGCATAATATTGATAAAATTGCACTTATATTTCTAAACAAATTTCATTTTTTTCAGATTATTCACATCCTTTTTGTTAGGATAGTTTGTAAATGTAAAAATTGGCATAACTGAATGTTATTTTTTGCACTAAAACAAATTACAGTTGTCATTATTTATTGGTTATTATGCTATTATTTCACTGGTCCAGCCCACTGCAGATTAAATTGGACTGAATGTGGCCCCTGGAAGACAATGAATTTGACAGCCCTGCTCTAAAACATAGAAGTTAGAATCTGACATAGTTTATATATTATTATTATTTTATTATTTTACTGGTCCGGCCCACTGCAGATCATATTGGGCTGAATGTGGCCCCTGAACTAAAATAAGTTTGACACCCCTGCTTTAGAAGGAAAATAATCTACATATTAGCAGACAGAGCAGTTTGTTCACCAGAATAAAACACTGCAAACCACAGATACACAATGCAAATGTTTCTCTATCAAAAAATATCAGCATTTTGTATTCTGAACCAAAAATCTGATTCATTTCAGTCTTTCTAGATTCATTTGTATCAGCACTATGAACCACTCATGCTCTTTGGCTTCAGAATGGAATGAGGCTATAATAACAACTCTGTCTCTCAAAAACTAGAGGATTACAACATTTTTTTGCGGTTTGGTTTAGGAACTGGCAGCATTAATGTTACAATGACACAAGTGTATTTATTATCTAAACCAAACCACAGTCTTTTCCAATGTTAACCAAAGTGTTTTATTACCTTAACCCTTTCATGCACAGTGGTCACTCCAGTGGTCAGTTCTTCTCCAGCTGTTCTCTTGTATATTCATGGGGTTTGTTGTTTTAGTTCCAGATCAGCCGACACAGTGGACACTTATGCACCATCCCATAATAATACACTGACATTCAGACCATGACTGTAACTTTACCGTTCTTCATAAACCTGATCTAGAGGAACATGTTTAAGTGTAAATCAAGTGCTTGTTATTGTTATTAGTCTGTAATTAAGGTTTTTTTTTAACAAAAGTTGCTGTTTTATTTGCATTATATCTCCATGAATTGAGTAATGACTGGTATTACAGTGTTAAAATGTGACAAAACATTAGATTAGCAGCATTAAAAATGTCTGCTAAAGGTTCATACTGTCTTCCACATATAATTATTGTAGGTAATTCATTTATCAGACAAACTAGTAAAGCAAGTAAACAAACAGCTACCCCTGTCTGAGAAATGAATTACCTATAATAAGAATTAAAAATGTTTTTATTTCATAGTTTTCACACAGTATATCAGTAAATACATGTTTATTTGCTTCAAAAATCAAACACATGGTGTCCAGCTGAGTGGACATTTTTGCAGCTTCATGAAAAATAGGTTCAGAAGAAAATTTTGTGTAGGCATGTTTTTTTCATGCCCAAAGAGACACTCAAAAACACTCAGGAAAAAAATCTTGATTAAGGCTCTCATAATTCACACATGAAAGGGTTAACTAAAAAACTGACAGAAGTTGGGGATGTGAACTCTATTTTGTAGAATCAGCATCTACCCAGGGACCATTACAATCCAGTCAATGTTCTCTGCAGGTATGTCCAAGAATGTTTTTTCCTCAGAAGTGCAATGTCACTTTCCAACAAATTTTTTAAGGCAGCTGTTAAAGGGTCGGTGCGTGATCTTTAGATGCATTTCAAGGTGCAGTTGCATTTTTTAAGCTGCTGAGTACACCTGCCTCACTCTCCTATACAAAATACACTAAAAATACAACAGGACCTGATTGGAGTTCCTGTGTGTTTTGTCTGTTTAGAACAGTGTTTTTCAACCTTGGGGTCGGGCCTGAAATTTCTAGTAATTGATAAACATAACAAAAATAAAAATTACTACTAAAAAATACATGGTGAGTTGAGAGAGACAATCCCAATACATAAAAGACATGACAAACTGTGAAGCTGAAACACTGTGGTTCTGTTTATCTTTCACTGCCTTAACCCTTAAACACCTGGAACACAGGTGTCAAACATACGACCCGGGGGCCAAAACCGGCTCGCCAAAGGGTTCAATCTGGCCAACGGGATGAATTTGTAAAATGCAGAAATTACACTGAAGATTTTACTATCAAGGATGTTAGAATCATATTAGGTCAACTGAAGCTAAAGCTGAAACTGAGGCTAACCTAGTTTTTCAAATACGGAGGAACTGGAGAATAAAGCTACGACGGAGTATTAGGACCACAGAAGAAAAGAAAAACACTGGGCACTACCAGAGGAAAGTCATAAACTATCCATATAAAACCCATAATTGTATGATAAAGTCGAATACAAAAAGAATCCCAATGTTATGAGAATAAAGTCGTAGTTATAAAAAACTCATAATAAAAATGTCATTGGTTTATGAGATTAAAGTCGTCATATTCCGACAATAAAGCCATAATATTACCAGAATAATGTGTTAATTTAAACCAGGTGGTGTAAATCTGCTAATTTCCCAGAATGCAGTGGTGCCCTGCTGGTCCACAGCAGTAGTATCTGTGTTGGATAAAGGACTGGATCTGAACTAGACTCAGTAAATCTGCTCAGTCCCAGTAGATCATGCAAATATTCACTGGGGTCAGTCCACGATCTACTGGAAATGACCTTTGGATCAGCTGGTTCTGGGCCCTAGTTTTGGACCCTTTGGATCAGCTGGTTCTGGGCCCTAGTTTTAGACCCTTTGGATCAGCTGGTTCTGGGCCCTAGTTTTGGAGCCTTTGGATCAGCTGGTTCTGGGCCCTAGTTTTGGAGCCTTTGGATCAGCTGGTTCTGGGCCCTAGTTTTGGACCCTTTGGATCAGCTGGTTCTGGTCCTAGTTTTGGAGCCTTTGGATCAGCTGGTTCTGGGCCCTAGTTTTGGAGCCTTTGGATCAGCTGGTTCTGGGTCCTAGTTTTGGAGCCTTTGGATCAGCTGGTTCTGGGCCCTAGTTTTGGAGCCTTTGGATCAGCTGGTTCTGGTCCTAGTTTTGGAGCCTTTGGATCAGCTGGTTCTGGGCCCTAGTTTTGGAGCCTTTGGATCAGCTGGTTCTGGTCCTAGTTTTGGACCCTGGTTGTCAGTCCTGATGAAACCATGTATATTTGTTTCAGGTCCAAATAGCGCTGACCCCCTCCCCCCTGGACCAGGTCTGGATCCTCCATTTGTGTCCACATGTCAGTGTTCATGGACCACTTGTTCTTTGGTAGCTCGTACAGATCCATGTCCAGTCCAACTGTCCTTCATTTAATTTCAGATTTCCCATGGTCCTTTTCTCTGGCTGTGTTTACTGCTATACTCCGTCATGTTGAGCAGGTTGGTTTAAGACACTCAGTCTGACTGAGAGGGGCGTGGCCTGGGGGGGAGTGACGTATGTGCAGACCCTCTATAACAAAGTGAGTGGGGTCTATGGTGTCCACTAGTGAAACTCAGAGTGCTGTCGGAGTTCACAGTGATGTGAGCAGACTGGTGTGGCTCACGCATCAGCAGAGCCACAGGGGTTGGAGCTGACATCATAAACAGAACCGAGTGGGCTTGATCCAAACCTCTTCAAAGAACCACTCATTTCATGTCGCATCTTTGAGCGTGAATGCTCAACTGTGTTTGCTCTGTGTGCACTCTGACCCCTAATAACCTCCTTGTCATCCTGTCTTAGGCCAGCCCACTCAACAGGGCAAACTGCAGACCCCCTAATCAGCTCATTTGGAGCAGATCAATGGCACTGATGACAAGAGTCTAAACCAAGACTGCAGACTGGACGACGGCTGAACACAACACCCTTCTAAACCCTTTCATGCATGAATTATGAGAACCTTAATCACGATTTTTTTCCTGAGTGTTTTTATTCCTCTTTAGGCATGAAAAAAACAATGTGATTGATTTTTTTTTTTTTTTAATGAATCTATTTTTCATAGTTGCAAAAATGTCCACTCAGCTGAACACCATGCGTTTAATTTTTGAAGTGAAGAAACATGCATTTACTGACATACTGTGTGAAAACGATGAAATAAAAACATTTTTACCCTCCTGAGACCCAGCAGTGCATTTCTGTCCTCTGTAGGGGACAAAAGTTTGACAGTTTGACTTGCTGTCCATTGCAAAGGACATTCCATTAAAAAAAAAAAGTATCTAAAAAACAAAGAAAAAAAACTGTTGCATTATGCAGGTTCCAATCAAGACAATTGTTTAATGGAAAAAAGCTAAAATTTTCACTTTCTTGGGTCTCAGGAGGTTAATGCTGCTAATCGGATGTTTTCTCACATCTGAACATATTATAATACTAGTTTTTACTCACTCAGATAACATGCCAAAAAAAAAAAAAAAACTTTTTTGTTTAAAAAAAAAACAAAAAACAAAACTCTGTTGATTATAGTCTAATAATAATTAGTAATTGATTTAGATAAAGAACTGTAAAGTTACAGGAATGTCAGTGTGTGGGATGGTGCATAAGCGTCCACTGTGTTGGTTGATATGGAACTAAAACAACTAAACCCATGAATATACAAGAGAACAGCTGGAGAAGAACTGTCCACTGGAGTGACCACTGTGCATGAAAGGGTTAAACTGATGACAAGAGCCTAAACCACAGGTGTCAAATATGCGGCCCGGGGGCCAAAACCGGCCCACCAAAGGGTCCAATCCGGCCCCTGGGGTGAATTTGTGAAATGTAAAAATACACTGAAGATATTAATAATCAAGGATGTTAAACTCATTTTAGGTCAGTTCAATCTAAAGTGGATCAGACCTGTAAAATATTATCATAACCTATAAATAATGAAAACTACAAATGTTCCTCTTTGTCTTAGAATAAAAAAAGTAAAATTAGAAGAAAAAGTTAAAAAAATATGAATATCCTGAACAAATATGAACAATCTGAAATGTCTTCAGAGAAGTAAGTGGAAATTTAACAATATTCTTCCTGTTACTAAATCTTTAAGTTGTGATGCACATGTATAAATGATCATCTTAGGCATAATATTGTTAACAATACACTTTTTTCTGAAGAATTTTCAGGTTGTTCATATTTGTTCAAGTACAGTTCATAGATGTCAACATTTTCATCATGGAATTTGACTTTTTTCACTCAAAAACATCGAAAAAAACTTTGGAGTTGACATTATTTATCAGTTTTTATCCTATTATTTACATTATTTTCCTGGTCCGGCCCAATTTATATCATATTAGGCTGAGTGTGGTAGGGTTATTATTGTTAACGAAAACTATCGAAATGATGAAAACTAGAATTGAAAAAACATTTTCATTAACTTAAATAAATAAAAACTATAATTAATAGAAAAAAAAAACATAACTAACTGAAACTGTATTGTGTGTTTACAAAACTAACGAATACAGATGAAAATTACAGATAAAATTCCCTGCATTTTCGTCTTTGTCAATGTCGGATTGATACGAAAGTGATTTGTTTCGCTCTAGCAATTTTATCTGCTGGCACCATATGATATTTAAGAGTCCATCACTTGTGTTCACTTGTGGTTTCCAGTCGTCTTCTGGTCCCCACGCTACCTGGAAACATGGAGACTAAAGTTGGGAGAAAGCAGCAGAGTCCTGTAAGGGATTTATTTGAATACGACAACAGAGAAGAAGAGAAAGAGAAAAGAGACGACTAAACTAAAACTAAACTACAACTAAGCATTTAGAAAATAACGAAAATGAATAAAAACTAGCAAACCGGATGTAAAAACTAATTAAAACTAACTGAATTAGAGAAAAATAAGTCAAAACTAAATAAAACTAAACTAGAATGAAAAATCCAAAACTATTAGAACCTTGGTTTGTGGCTCCTGAACTAAAATGAGTTTGACACCCCTGGCCTAAACGAAGACTGCAGACCAAACGACGGCTGAACAAAACACCCTTCTTAAACGATGGCTTCAGAACAAATAACCCCCTGGGTGAGGGGGTCAGGAGGTTGGTGACCCGGGTGGATGCAGCAGTGGAGGTGTCCGGCTTGGCCTAAAGAGGGACATTTGAGTCCCTGTTGTCCCCCCAGCTGAACAAATAGCTGGGAACAAGGCCTGGTTTCTGTATGCGGAGACACAGAGCTCCAGCCACGCAGGCCTGGACTCAGACTAGACCAGACTGGACTTCAGACCCAGGACGGGATGTGGACAGTGAGCTACTTTCTTCTCTGAGACAAAAAGGCCACGTCTGATCTCCACACATACCAACAAGGACGCATCCACACTAACCCACGCACATGCATGGACGTGCATGTTCATGTTCTCACTGGAGTGTGCAGAGAGGGTTTGCACGCACACATTCTTGCACGTGCATAAGCTGACACACACACACGCACACACACACACACACATACACACACACACACACACACACACACACATACACACACACACACACACGCACACACACACACACACATACACACACACACACACACACGCACACACACAATCTCATGCAAACTCCATGAATCTACACAGCTCTGCAGCCACTCTCTCATCTTGAACACAAAAGGCCTGTGTCTATCTGGCCTCTGCTCAAAATAACACTCCTCTATCTGCAAGCTATTGATCTTCACTTGTCTGTCCGTCCACAGGGCATCCACTGTTTCTACTGACTTTACTGCTCTCATACTAATCTAGCCCTAGACGTCAACCCATGGGAAGACACATTCCAGGAACTGTTCCATATCTGCACTGCATTTTTTCCAACATGTATATCCTCTTGCAAGGATGATTATGTAAAAGATTGAAAAAAAAATACAGCTGGTAGAAGCTGGCTATGGTTATTATACCGTAACTTGGAATAGAGGGTCTGCACGTGACGTCAGCGCTAGTGGAAGTCACGGCAGTTCCGCCCACTGAGTGTCAGACAGAGGCAGATGAGTGACAGCGTTGGCTTCAATCCTGTCTGAACTGAAGAACAATATTTAATTAAAGATGGGGCAGAGCTGTTGTGAGATTGATTGTATTTTCAGGTTCTTAAAGCAGTCGGAGCTATCGTTTTACAGACACCCAAAGACAAAGAAAAGAGAAGGAGATGGATCCACAAATCCAGGAAACCAAACCTAGATCTGTGGATCCTGTTTGGTGTCAGCTAACATTCACTGATGCTGTATTTTTGGGTCCAATCAGACCTGAAATGACCAATTGTTTTGGCTAACGTTCCTTCTTAGTGCAGCTCTTGGTTTCATGATCAGATCTTTCCTGGTTTTTGTCTCATTTTGTGATTGTGAACCTTGTGCTCCTACATGATTAGTAAACGAACTGAAACTGAGGCCAACCTAGTTTTACAAATACGGGGGAACTGGAGAATAAAGCCACGGCGGAGTATTAGGACCACAGAAGAAAAGAAAAACACTGGTCACTGCAAGTAGAAAGTCATAAAATATGGAGATAAAACCTGTAATTTTATGAGAATAAAGTCGAATACAAAAAGAATCACAATGTTATGAGAATAAAGTCGTAGTTATAAAAAAAACCCTCATAATTTAACAAAAATGTCATTGGTTTATGAGATTAAAGTCGTCATATTCTGACAATAAAGCCATAATATGATCAGAATAATGTGTTAATTTAAACCAGGTGGTGTAAATCTGCTCATTTCCCAGAATGCAGTGGTGCCCTGCTGGTCCACAGCAGTAGTATCTGTGTTGGATAAAGGACTGGATCTGAACTAGACTCAGTAAATCTGCTCAGTCCCAGTAGATCATGCATATATTCACTGGGGTCAGTCCACGCTCGACTGGAAATGACCTTTGGATCAGCTGGTTCTGGGCCCTAGTTTTGGAGCCTTTGGATCAGCTGGTTCTGGGCCCTAGTTTTGGAGCCTTTGGATCAGCTGGTTCTGGTCCTAGTTTTGGACCCTTTGGATCAGCTGGTTCTGGGCCCTAGTTTTGGAGCCTTTGGATCAGCTGGTTCTGGGCCCTAGTTTTGGAGCCTTTGGATCAGCTGGTTCTGGGCCCTAGTTTTGGAGCCTTTGGATCAGCTGGTTCTGGGCCCTAGTTTTGGAGCCTTTGGATCAGCTGGTTCTGGTCCTAGTTTTGGACCCTGGTTGTCAGTCCTGATGAAACCATGTATATTAGTTTCAGGTCCAAATAGCACTGACCCCCTCCCCCCTGGATCAGGTCTGGATCCTCCATTTGTGTCCACATGTCAGTGTTCATGGACCACTTGTTCTTTGGTAGCTGGTACAGATCCATGTCCAGTCCAACTGTCCTTCATTTAATTTCAGATTTCCCATGGTCCTTTGCTCTGGCTGTGTTTACTGCTATACTCCGTCATGTTGAGCAGGTTGGTTTAAGACACTCAGTCTGACTGAGAGGGGCGTGGCCTGGGGGGGGGAGTGACGGATGTGCATAGCTTCTATAGAAAGAGCAAAACTACAGCAAGTGATCGAGGTTGTCCAGATAAAACAGACACAGGAATGTTCATTTCTCATCCCCTATGCACTTTGTAATGTCAAACAAAACAACGACCAGCCTTGATCTGCCAGGGTCAACCTGAGCCTGATTTCTGATTGTACGTGCTCCAGTTCTGGGAAAAAAAATAAATAAAAAAGTAGGGTCATTGGAGGAGATACAAAATTTTTGCTAAAATAACACACATCTACAGTCAAACCCACACGGCCTGATCACAATCAAGGTGTACCAGTATATTTGCATCGGTTCTTAATCAGTATTTCAAACAGATCCTCCAAAACCATTCCCAAAATGTTTCTTTGTCCATCTTATTACTAGATCTGTCAATCCTCCAAATTTGAAGAAAATCGGATCAAAACTGATCAAATGTCGACCCAATGAGCGTGAAAACATGGGCACAATTTGATTGTTATAAGAGAGCAAAATGATTGTCCATAATGTTTTGGAACACAATAAATAATTCCTCCTCAACTCCTGTGTCATTTTTATTCCAAATACACACATCACATTGCTTTTCATTTATTGATCCTTTTTGTTGAACAGCTGTTTGATTATCAATTCTTATTTTCAGTATTAAGACAATCCACCATTTTGTTGTTAACCCCTTCTTTTCCAGCCCTTTAATTGGGATAATAGAATGGGAACCTGTTCTTTCAGTATTATTAGGACTAAATTTGCACAACTAGACAGATTTTGTGCAGAACATTTGGAACAATGTGTCAAACGGATGTTTACGTGGAAGCGCATGTTTTCAATGGTGCGTTGTTCACCCAAATTCCTGGAGTGTCCGTACACCAATATACTTCCATCACTGATCTGGACTCTATGCCTTACAGATCTACTGTTCTCACTGGTTCCACATGTTTGTGTCCTCCTGTACCAGGAAGACTTAGTTCCAGATGGAACACAGATGCCACCATGTGCTCAGACACATTTCCATTCACATCTGCTAGAGTCCGTACACCAGTAGTGTCCGTACACCACATTCTAAATATGTGGCTCTGATTTGACTGTTTCTGTCAATATATGGAATTTTTCAGCAGGCATGCTTTGGACACCACATCTATGCAAGAAACAATGCATGATTCTGCTGAGGTCTGAAACATTTGTATATGTGTGTAGGCATTAAATATGGAGGCTGTTAGGCTGGAGTGTCCGTACAGCCAAGAATGTGTGATCTGACAGGGGTACAAGCCTGACACATTTATAGGAGACACCAGAATACACACAGATTTTGGACTTTAAAAGAGAAATATCAGACAAATAAAATGGTCTGTCTGATTTTTTTGATAGAGTATTATTATTTTTTATCTCTATGTGCACCCTTTCTGGTACCCTGGATTGGGATCAGACCCACAGAAAGCCTTGTTTGGGGCAGCGGGGGGGCACTGGCTCTGATAATGAGTGGCATACATGAAGGGCAGCTCCTCAGCAGAAAACCAACTTCAGCAGTGGAGCTGTTGTTTGCACGCTGACCTCTGAGCCTCTCACTGGGCACATTGTCCCTCCACAGATCCCCTCTGACAGCTTGTCACTCATCTGGACCGTCTCTGTCAGCCAATCACGGTAGAGTGCCGGGATCTCCCTGGGAAAACTCCACCCACCCACTAAAGAATTTAATGTGCAGTCATGTTTAGAGCTCACATGAAAAACGTTGGTCTGTGGCTATTACCAAAGTGCAATGAAAAGACCGACACAAAAGACTGACACAAAAACTGTATAAACATCATCAGTCAGTGAACCAGTCATAGGATGATGCTATCATTCATTTTCCTGGACTTAAAATAGGCTCACATTTTAAAATGGCAGTTTACACAGCTTGGAAAAGAACATATTTCCCCACTTATATCATCGGTTAATAAGGCGTGCAGATAAGATTTTGGTTTTGGCATTTTCATCTCTGCAAATTCTGTTTGAAGAATTTCAGCTTTTTGTTCGCAATCAAAACATTAAAGGTTCAGTATGTGATATTTAGCGACACCTAGTGGTGAAGGTACATATTCCAACCAACTGAACACCCACCCTCAGCTACATTGGACATGAGAATGCCAAAGTTCCTCATCAGCCAGTATTTGCTTTTCTGTTCTGAGCTTTTTTGTGAAGAGGATATTAACCATACTCAGTTATAGGTGAGTGTGATGCACCTTTAAAAGACATAATCACCTAAAGAGTAAATTTTTTTTTTTGCTTAATTCAAGCAAAAAAAAAAAATCTGCCAGTGGAACAAGTGAAAATGATCTTGGTAAGATTTCTTGAAAACAGATTTTCCAGATCTATTGTCTATAAATCAGTTCTCATATCTCACTGAAAAGTTCCTCTTTAGGTGATTCTGTCTTATTTTAAGTGTGATGAGATATTTAGACGAGAAATGAGACAAATACACTGGGTCAGATTTAGATTTTTGCAGTGTGTGCGTCCACTGTGTTGGCTGATATGGAACTGAAACAACAAAATCCATGAATATACAAGAGAACAGCTGTCCACTGTAGTGACCACTGTGCATGAAAGGGTTAAATCCAGGTAATAACTTTTCTTGTCCAGCCCTGACAGAGTTTTGGCTAATTTATTTCAACACCAAGTCCAAGGTATTTTCAAAAACTATAGACATTTCACCACACATTGGTATTTTTGGTCTCTTGGATGAGTGTACCCAATACTCTGCTAAAGAATCAGAAGTAATAGCCTTTACCTTCCTGAGTGCTAAACACCACCTCCTTCTTAATTGGAAATCTACAACAGGCCCTTCCAGCACACAATGGATTAATGAGATTATGTCCTTTTTAAAAGTAGAGAAAATTAGATATTCAAAACGAGGAAACTTGAACAAATTCTACAATAAATGGCAACCGTTTATGGATTTTTTTGAGACAATGTAATTCCCTTCCCCCTCCCCTCCCCTCCTTTTTTTTTTTTTTTTTTTAAACTTTCCTTTATTATTTGTTTATTTTCTTATGTTTATGTCACCAGTTTAATTATTTTATTCAGACTGTCTTAGTATTCTTTTCATTGCATTGTTTGTCGGGTTTCATTGTTATTTGTTCCTAAAAAATAGGCAACTCAAAAAGTAATGGTGTTTACAAACCTGGTTAATGCTGACATCAGTGTGCCCTGGTATTGGCATATACCTTTCATTTTCTTGTACATGCATCAATAAAAATATGAAAAAAAAAAAAAAAAAAAAAATCCAGGTAATAAGTAAAACCACCAGTCACCAGCGGAACCACCCATGCACACACATACACAAAAACATAATAACAGCGTGAAAAACCCAAGCCATTCCCCGAGGAGCTGTGTGAGGAATCTTAGGTGTCAGAGCTCACTGCACAACTCCACATTGTTCGGACACAAAGGACAGGGAGTGGGGACGATGGGGTGGAGATTCAGTCCTGCAGACTGCGTCTCCTGTTTCAGCTCCTCAGAGGGCGGCTGCAGGTTCTCTGGAAATGAGGAGATGATGGCAGTCGATTGTGTGGATCTCACCAGTCAAATGGGAATGGGAGTATGGGTGCGCCCTAGGCACAGCATGCAAGATTTTCACGTGTCAGGAATGCCACTCTGAGAACCTGAGTGGGTTTAGTGGCACACAAAGCAGCGTCCCCTTCCATCCCAGCACATGCACACTGTCAGCTCCTCTTTCAGCTGTCAGCGACCTCATGCTTCATAGATGCATGTTGCTGATAGTGCCAGGAACCCAGATAGCAAAATCATTATGGCTTAAATGGGCCCAAAACTGGCATGCCATTTGGGCAAAGTTCTGGGTGGATGTATGGGCCCTAAACGGTCCAAAATAGGCAAGCCAAAATCAAACCAGAAGGAAGCCAAAATTCACCTAAAACTAATGGCGGACTTCCAAAATATAGCCATAACTGTCCCAGAAAAGCCCCAAATCCCCATAATCCAGCCAAAAAGTAGCCAAAACGGACCCAAAGAAAGGCCTAAAGGAGGCCAAAATTCACCCCAAATTTGTGTTGATCATGCTTTTAAAATGAAGAGGGGTTAGTATTGTGGATCTAAAACAATCCCAGCTGACACAAAAACACTAAATGTGTCAGTGGACGGATGTGACATGGTTGTTGTGGATCCCATCATACTGATGCTCTGCAGCCATGTCAGCGTTTACACTAATGATCCCTGTGCAAAAACTAGGAGCACTATTATTTATTGGATAGTTTAGCATCAGACTAAAGAGGAAAGAACAATATAGAATTGTTCTTTCTGTATAAAAATGCTTCTTATTGTAAAAGTGTTGATGTAAACAGTGCTGTGTGCCATTCTTCATGTATGTATTGGTGGAACAGAAGCAGGATGGATCAGCACCATACTCCAGATTGAACCTGTACAAATAAAACATGTGATATGGAGGAGAGAATGTGGGAAGAAAAACTGGGGAATCGAAAAGAAGAGAAGATTTGTTTTTCAGCTCAATTCCGTTTAAATAGAACTTGTCCATTTGTGACATGAAAATCTAGCATTAATTGTGCTGAAACTGGACATTTTTGAGCTGAAAACATAGTTCATATGAGCATCAACATGTTGAACAGAACTGAAATCCTGTCCATTTGAACTGTCATTTACCAACACAAAGTTCCTTTGGATTCACTGAGATTGATTTCTAATGCACAAAGACACAAATAAGACCTCTAAGCACATTTTAGCCGACAAACATTCATGACAGCTGAGATAGTTGCTTATTTTAAGTATAGAGTACACTACCTGTACTCTGTTTCTCTCCATATACAGCTTTGTGCATTATTTATTCTCCAACAAAAGCTGGATGTGTGTTTTGAAGACTTCTCTTCACATAATAAAAGGAGAGGTGAGCCGTTTCCTGCTCAGACTATTGTAAGTGGACCAGCTGCTGATTGTGAAACAGGATGACATGGACGACTGCCCGCTCCATCCCGGCCAAAGCTCTACCTGACCCCGAACTTCCCTTTCCATGAGTAGGGACTTCCTTCATTTCACAATAACAACTATTCCTCTTGCGCCTGACTCTTCTGTCTTCAATCAGCCTGCACCAAAACAACATTCTCCTCGTGAGCCACAGACATTCGATTCAGCTGTGAGAGAATGCACCCTAATCTGTGCTGCATGGACGACAAAACTGAGATGATTAAAGGGGGAAATCATTTTCTCCATGGCTGCTGAAACTAAAGTGGTGTTTGTGCTGTGGTGGGGAAGTGGTCCTCTCAACGCTGATTTTAGAGACAGGCATTTTGTGTCTGCCTCCCATTGTCTGTTACCTTATAAATCTTCCACGCTGACACCTGATACCTGATATCATGGCCCATTTGTCACCTGTGTTTACGTCTGGGATGTAGATGGCTGTTGGAACTGAATGATCCACACCCTCCCTCTGTAAACCCCTGGGGAGTGGGTGCAGCTGAAGCAGAGTGACACTGTTAGCCAGCCGGGGGGGGGGGGGGGGGGGGGGGGTCAACATGAGGGTGGAGGAGTACAGGAATACACCAGATTACTTCGGCCTGAGCTGCCCTAAAGAAACGAAGGCCTTTTCATGTCCTAGAGAGGGATGGAATGGAAGTTAACCCTTTCATGCATGAATTATGAGAACCTTAATCTAGATTTTTTTTCCTGAGTGTTTTTATTCCTTGAGGCATTAAACAAAACAATGCGATTGTAATAGTTTTTATGAACCCATTTTTTTAGGAGTTGCAAAAATGTCCACTCAGCTGAACGCCATGCATTAAATTTTTGAAGCAAAGAAACATGTATTTACTGATATACTGAGTGAAAACTACGATTTTTTTTTTTTTTTTTAAATGCTGTTAATCTGATATTTGTCACATTTTAACATGCTCGAATGTTAGTTATTATTCACTTCATGGATAATATGCAAAAAACAAAACAAAACAAAAAAAAAAACCTACAGTCTAATAACAACAACAAGGAATTGATTTACACTCAAACATGTTCGTGCAGATCAGGTTTATCTAGAACAGCTAACTTACAGTAATGGTGTGAATGTCTGTGTTTGGGATGGTGCATAAGTGTCCACTGTGTTGGCTGATATGGAAGTAGAACAACAAAATCCATGAATATACAAGAGAACAGCTGGAGAAGAACTGTCCACTGGAGTGACCACTGTGTATGAAAGGGTTTAAGAGTGATTTCTTTAGTATGACTCATTGTGAGTGTGGAAAATAGAACAACAGATACATTCTTAAGTTTTGCTGTCTTAGATCAGGGGTGTCAAACTCATTTTCTTTCAGGGGTCACATTCAGCCCAATTTTATCTCCAGTGGGCCGGACCAGTAAAATAATAGCATAATAACCTACAAATAATGATAACTCCAAATTTTTCAGTGCAAAAAATAACATTAAATGATGAAACTATTTCTATCCAAAACAAAAAAGACATGAATAACTGGAAAAAAATAAAATTTCTGAAAAAAAAGAAGTACAATTTGATCAATATTCTGCCTCCTGGCGGAGGTAATACAGAGATTTCAATCTGACATTTTAGATTGTAGACTGGTACATGTCAAGCATACCAATTGCCATACCCTGGATAAACATGTGATCAACAGTTGTGATGTCAAACATTTCTTCAGTGGAGTAAGTTCTAATTACAACTGTTCCCTCTGAGGAGTGTGATTACAATTCTGGACAGAGATGTTCTTGTTGTTGTTACTGCTAAACCACAAGTTACATGACACTTGCCGTGACTATTTTGGGGTGGGGAGTGGGAATGTTTGGGATGGACATTTTAGGCACACAATATATAACTTCTACTGTGAGGGGTCTTGGTAGTAGACATGGTTGTAGATGACATCACAACCTACAAAGTCATGGGAGTTGTTGTCATGACTAATGTTGGAGAAAAACTAGACGGAGATCATTTTAAAGGAAGAGCTAATGAGATAATGAGTTAAAGTTTCATATTATCCTTGGTGACATATACAAAACCAACATTTTGCATGTCATGCCAAAATGGGGCTAGGATGTCAGTGATGGGAAACCAAATGAAATAGGACTTGTCAAGTTTTGGGAATCATACAAAAAATTATTTATTTTAATGGGCAAATGTGCATTTTAGGCTTAAAACCAGCTCTGTAAAGGGGTTTAAGTGCTTCAGTGGTTCACACTTCTGCCTCACAGTGAGAAGGTTCACAGTTGGATTCCCAGTCAGACCAGTGCCTTGCTTTGTGGACTCTGCATGTTCTCCCTCTTGGTGCAGGGACCTCTGTTTCCCCCTTCATCAAAACTATTAAGTTGCCTTCCTCAAATTGGGGGAACATGGGGGACCTGCTGTAACTGGGGTAGACATAACGATACTATGACATGTTGATGACAGTGGTGGCTGCTGGTCTTTCAGACTGGGGAAGCTCATCATCAGCTTACATCAAAAAATCTGTAGTTATTTCAACATAAATTCGGCCCTTCGTTCCTTTTTCAGAAAATGCTCAGTGACCTGATTGTACCAAGTAGGCGTCTTTTCCAGGGACTGGACCAGTGTCCTCTGAATGTCCAGCAGAGCTGGGCTGCTCAGATGGCCTCGGCCCAGTGTGTTCCAGGTGTAGGACTGGAGCCTTTAAACTACAGAAGCTCCTTTTACACCTGCACATGGAGCTGACACTGTTGAAATAGTGACAACAATTAACGATATTAAACTCGAACAAAAAATGATGAAATTATGAAACTGAAACAAGAAAATCTTGGAATTTTTTTAATTTGAAACAGGAAGTCCAATGAGTGTGTTTTCTTTCCAGGTCAGTAATTGAACAGTTCATTTGGTTTCTCTGATTTCACAGCAGAATGTGTGACGGTACTAAACTGAACTGTGTCAGTGAAGGAGCAGATCTGAAAACAGCTGTCAATCAAATAGGATTCAGCCTTTGCACCGATCCTCCAATCAGCACGTGGAAGCTCAGCGTCCAGCCCGGCCGACCTCCGCCCACAGCTCCAGAGATGCCGAGCGTCCGGGGGCGGGACAACATGGTGTCATTTATCCAATTAGCGTCCAGTTTAGAGTCAGTTTCCAGCAGTTCCACTCAGTCCCATTGAAGTGCATGGACGCTGAGCGTCTACGGACAAATGCACTGAGCAGAGATGGAGGAGAAAACACAGACACGGGAATGGAGGAGAAGTGAACAACATCCAGTCTGTGATTTGGGATCAAACTGATTCTGAACCAACTCGTCTGTCAGATGAACATGTTCTAACACATTTGGAGTCAATGAAATGTCAACACAACCGAACAGATTTAACCATTTAATTGGAGTCATTTTAGGGGAAGCTGAGCTTCCACTGCAGTCTGAAAGAAATCGCCTCTGGTTGATGATACTTCCCTGTCTAATGACTGAAAGTATTTATGATGTTCTTTTTACAGATGTACATATTTTTAAATGTGTGCACAGATTAGATGACATTTGTGTTGAATTTTTCAACTCTCTTCATGGTCTCAGTTCCACACACATCCACTCTTGTGTTTAAGTGTTAAGTGTTGTTAGCTAGCCAACATTTTTTTGTTTTTCCTGCTAGCTGCCATTGACTTACTGCATTTTATCCCTGACTTCCAGACTTTTTCTTAATGTGGGTCAGGCAGTAATGTTCATTTTTTCCAACAATGTTTTAATGAAATTTAGACATAGCTAGCAAATTTAAGTGTATTTTTCTAAGTTTGGGTTATAAGAAGAAGTAACATTTGATCTGAGTTTTGAGCTGAAAATGTTTGGGAACCTCTGCATTAAAGTAATGCCAGTGTCTCAGATCTGTACTGTATAATATGCATGTCCTTGTTTATTCAGCAGCTTGGCGCCACCCATCCACTCTGCTTTTCTCCACTTCATCCAACACAATACCCTTCAATGCCAGTAGATCGGTAAATACTTGCAGGCTCTCTGGCATAAAGAAAATAGGCGAGCGGGGTAGAAGAAAAGAAAGAATAGAGGGAGGGAGGGAAGGAGGGGAGCAAGACGAGAAGCGGAGCAGAGAAAAGATTAGGCTCTGGTGAAGTAAAACTTTTCCAAAGCCCAACTCAGTTGTTGGCAGAAGGCCAGAGAAGGGAGACAATACAACGCTGTACGGATCCAGGGATCTATAGACGCTCACTGGAGCATTGGGCTATAGGAAAGGAGGGCTGGGGAGGGCAGACAGAGGGAGGCGGTGGTAGTGGTGGTCGGGGTGAGCAGCACAGACACGATGGGCCATTGCAGTGGCTGAAGGGGAGCGTGCTTAACTAACTGGTGCAGCAGTATTAGCAGAAAATATCGACATGACAGACTCCACTGGGGGTGGATGTGCTGTATATAAGGCTTCTACTGTCTCACTGTTTGCAGCCCACCCACCAAAATCCCATCTTTTAGCCCTTAGAGCACAGGTGTCAAACATGCGGCCCGGGGACCAAATCCAGCCCGCCAAAGGGTCCAATCCGCCCTGTGGGATGAATTTGTGAAATGCAAAAATAACACTGAAGATATTAATAATCAAGAATGTTAAAATCGTTTTAGGTCAATTCATCTAAAGTGATGATGAAATGATGATGAAATTCTTCATTCAGTCATCACATAATAATACAACCAGTGTCAACAACAACACTTCAAACATAACCACCAGGTTAATGAGTGAAAAGGGACAGGCAGAAGCAAAATGCGTATATTAATGCCTGTCCTACAGAACAAATTCAGCTACCTAGCATCCAGTATAGGAAAACAAAACAAAAAAAAAAACAAAAAAAACCCTCCAAAAAAACAATGCATCCAAGCAAACAAACAAGTGAAACATAAAAAGGTGAAAATAAACCAGAGAAATAAAAAACTTAACCACCAAATTAATGGTACTTTAATGTAGAATCAAAAATAAATGATTTACCTATTACTTATTAGAGCTTAACAACTGTATCCTTCAAAAATTGCCTTACGTACCATTTTTTTAAATATCAAAAATGGGCTACACATTCTTAACTCCATGCTGGCCTCATTCCATAGTTTCACTCCTACAACAGATATACATCTGCTTTTCGTCTCTTTTCTAGCTTTTTGTACAACAAATTTACAAACATCTCGCAAATCCTATTTAGACTCAAGTGTTGAGAAGAACCTTTGTACACAGACAGAGTCACTTTAATGGGTGGGTCAGAACCAGTAAAATACTACCATAATAACCTATAAAAATGAAAACTGCAAATATTTCTCTTTATTTTACTGTAAAAAGAAACAAAACAAAAAAAAAAAGTTAAATTATACAAAAATGTTTACATTTACAGACTAACCTTTAACAAAAAAAGTGAATAACCTGAACAAATATGAACAACGTTAAATGTCTTAATAGAAGTACATGGAGTTTTACTAATATTCTGCCTGTTATTACATGTTTTGTGTATTTGTACATCCATTGTGATCTGTAAGTTGTAATGCACATGTGTAAATAATAAAGTGAGACATGATATTGCTAAAATTGCACTTATTTTTCCTAAGAATTTTCAGGGTGTTTATATTTGTTCATGTTATGTTCAAGTACAATTTGTGGATGTAAACATTTTCATTATAGAATCTTACTTTTTTCACTCAAAAACAGAGAAAACTTTGGAGCTGACATTAATCATAAGTTCTTATCCTATTATTTATATTATTTTACTGGTCTGGCCCACTTTAGATCATATTAAACTGAATGTGGCCCCTGAACTAACGTGAGTTCGACACCCCTGCCTTAGAGCATATTCAAAGCCCCCCGTCACTGTGGCTCTGCCCCTGCCAACACCTGCTCTGGTCCAAGGAAAAATGAGGGGGTCGAACAATATCCCACAAACAATCTGTCAAAGGGCCATGTCAGAACATCCCCCAAGCCCTTTTAATAAAGACAAGAGGAATACAACAACTTTTTTTTTTTTTTTCTCATTGTCTGCGTCTTCACTTCCAACCTCATTTCATTCCATTTTCATTCATTTCAATCAGTGTTTCATTTCCTTTCTCTCAGGCCCTGTCAGTGGTGTGTGGAGGGGTCAAGGCTAATAATGAAAGGACCGAAAAGAGAGAGAGAGAGAGAGAGAGAGAGAAAGAAAGAAAGAAAGAAAGAAAGAAAGAGGGATAGGAGACAGGGAGAAAGAGGAGAGGTGCACCCCTCCAGGATCAAAGCCTCAGTCCTATTGTGATGACTGTACAATGGAAGACCGCTTACACAACCCCCCCCCCCCCCCCCAACAGCCCAACAGCACCGCTGTTGCCCTGGACCCCCCACCCCCACCCCCCAGACCAACTGACAACACAGCAGGGAGGGAGGGATCAGGGGTCAGAGGAGGAATGAGTGGGACCATGTACAGTAAAGTACAGTTATGTCAGATAAAAGACTCACTAGGACTGACAATGAACAGAAAGGAACACTGTAAAAAAAATGACTAGAATTAACACCACAGAGTTGTACAATTGAAACATAAACTAACTGTAAGTGACAATACAATGCAAAGTTGTTTATCTGAAAAGATTTTTGAATTGATTAAATCAAATATAGCTGTAGTTTTTACAGGAAGAGTATGTGAACAAAACCAGATTTGGATGTAGAAATGATGGATTTCTATTGTTTTTAGAAAATAAAACTGTACATTGAAAAACACTGTGGTGCCGTTTAAATTGCAAAGCCCATAATGTTGAAATAACGGCATATTTGCTTTTTTATAAATAAGTTATAAAAAAGTAATCATTTAACAATGTACCATTCTAAATTAGTAAATGAATGGGTTGGTAGAGTTGGTAGAGCGGCTCGTCCAATAACCAAAGGGTTGGTGGTTCCAATCCTGGCTCTGACTGTCCATATGTCCAAGTGTCCATGGAAGACACTGAACCCTAAACTGGTCCCAGTTGGACCTGGTGGATTTGGAAAGAGCTGTGGACACCATGAAGGAGGAGAAAATGAGCTAAAGAAGTGCAGAACATTTACCATTTAAACCCACTGTTAAATCTACATGTTTAAACTGTTAAACCTACATGTTTAAACTGTTAAATCTACATGTTACTCTGTAAATATGTTTACAGTTGGATGTGTTTTTTATAGTATTGTTCTGGAAACCACAGCTGCCAGTTTTTTTTCTGTAAAAACAACAGGATTTTTTTTACAGTGAAGAAAGACAAAATAAAGAAAGTCTGTAAAAAGTATGAGAACCTGAAAGATTCAATCAAAACAAAACTAAAACTGAATACTTCGTGTGTTCAGTTTTAGTTTTGTTTTGAGTTAATCTTTCAGTTTGTATTTTGATTTCATTTTCTCTTGACTCCGTTTTACAGGTGCATAAATTGGTTAGTTTTAGTTTCATATTTAGCTGAGGGAGTTGAGCACTTTTAGTTTTTATTTTGATTAAGTGTCAGGAAAGCCTAGACTTATTAGTTCTAACTTAACAGGTAACAGAAAGCTTCAATTAGGGCTGCTCGATTATAGAAAAAAAAATAATCATGGTTATTTTAGCAATAATTGAAGTCATGATTATTAAAAACGATTATTTGTTAACCTTAAAGTTGTTTATTTTTTTCTTGCAAAACAATGTAAGATATACTCTTTAAATATAAATAAAGCTTTTAACCACTAAAACAAAGTATGTTCACTTTTATACGAAACAAAAAAATCTTTGAATGCAAATAAGTGTACTGTAAATTCAAGTATGTTTCTTTAGTAAACAAATAGTGCACTGGAATTAAACTGCTCTAGACTTGCCATAGAACTGGAGCAATTTAAAAAACTCACGTAAAGTGCAAATTATAAATTCAAGTATGTTCAGTGTAGTATGAAACATACAGGGGTTGGACAAAATAATGGAAACACCTTAAAAAATCAACAAAACATAATTTCATATGGTGTAGGTCCGCCTTTTGCGGCAATTACAGCCTCAATTCTCCGAGGTATTGATTCATACAACTTGTGAATTGTTTCCAAAGGAATTTTAAGCCGTTCTTCAGTTAGAATACCCTCCAACTCTTTTAGAGACGATGGCGGTGGAAATCGACGTCTTACTTGAATCTCTAAAACTGACCATAAATGCTCAATAATGTTGAGGTCTGGGGACTGTGCCGGCCATACGAGATGCTCAACTTCATTAGAATGTTCCTCATGCCATTCTTTAACAATTCTAGCTGTATGGATTGGGGCATTATCATCTTGAGGTGAAGGTGTTTCCATTATTTTGTCCAACCCCTGTAGTAAATTCAGTGGCGTGCCGTGAGGTTTCAGTTAGGTTAATACAGGAGTTGCAGCATAAAGAGATTCGGAGACTGAAGATTGCATTGCGGACGAAGTTGTAGACGGAGTTTTTTTTATGTGTTTTAGTTTTTCATAAGATTATGATAAAGGTGGCGGTGGTTAAACTTTAGATGGTTAAAAAGGTTTGTTGTGTTACCGGTCGGTGCGGACACAACTACGAAACACTTTTTGCACGTAATGGGTTTTTGCTCTTCATCAAACCCAAAGTGATTCCATACAATTGAATTTGACTTGCTTTTTTTGTTTACCAAGCACTTCTGCTGCGATTCTCCTGCTATTTTTCCAGACCGCTAGGTACAACTTTCCTCTTGGGGTGGACCTGCCGGCTAGCTGGCAGCAGTAGCTTAGAGGGGGGCGGGGCAGAGCAGCTCATGGTAGTTTGCGTGCGCATGAATTAAACAACTCAAAATTAATAATCGTTTTTTCTCGATTACATAATTTTTGTAATCGTTGCGTGTAATAATCGAAATCGTAATTGAATTTCGATTAATTGCACAGCCCTAGCTTCAATCATCAAATATGAATTACAAACCCATTATTTGTTATAGGTCCAACATTAAGCAATGCCATTTTATCCATCATGACCTAATGTAGTATTTTAAGCTAGTTTTCATTGTACTTTCATTTGGATCTAAACCAAATTTGTAGGTATGAGACCTCCTTCAGACTGATGTGCAGACCAAACAAGAGCCAAAAGAGGTGGTCTTATTCCTGAACCTGAACTAAGGTTTGGTTCAACATTGGATGTGAAAACACTTTTTGGATGGTTTGGCCTTTTGGATCAATGACATCACATTATGCAAGACTATCACTACAATAAACAAAAGAAGAAAGAAAACATACAAAAGAAGTTGGAACTGAGCAAAAAATAACAATATATCAATGTTAGATGCATGATGTCTGTACCAAGTTTCTAATCGTTTGGGATTTTTCATAATAGTTTTAGTTTTGACTTTTTTTTTCTCTAATTCAGTTTGTTTTATTTCGTTATTAGAGCAGGTTTGCTAGTTTTTATTACTTTAAATTTTTTTCTAAATGCTTAGTTTTAGTTTAATTTTAGTATTAATTTTACTTTTTTCGTCTCTTTTCTCTTCTTCGCTGTCGTCGTATTCAAATAAATCCCAGACAGGACTCTGCTGCTTTCTCCCAACTTTAGTCTCCATGTTTCCAGCTAGAGTGGAGACCAGAAGACGACTGGAAACCACAAGTGAACATAAGTGACGGAGCAAAAAGTGTTGTATGGTGCCGCTAGCTAAAATTGCTAGAGTCAAATAAATCGCTTTTGTATCAATCAGACATTGACAAAGACAAAAATGAAGCAAATTTTTTTCCAGAACTTTTATCCATTTTAGTTAGTTTTGTAAACACACAATATAATTTCAGTTAGTTATGGTTTTTTTCTTTTAATTATAGTTTTTTTTTTATTTCAGTGAACCAAAATGTTTTTTTCAATTCTAGTTTTCGTCATTTCGTTAGTTTTCGTTAAGGATAATAACGTTGGTCTGTACTGGGGGATGCAGCACATGAAGACCAGAATGCCAATTTAGAAGAGACCCCGGTAAGAAAGCCAGGTAAAACAGAAATGAATTTGGAGAAAAAGAACTTCTGATTAAGCACTGACTTTGCTCTCGCATTTTTGAGCTGTTACATATTTCATGCAACTAATGATCTCTGCAGGCCTCTGTAAAGGAGACCCAGGAGTGAACAACCCAGAATAATCCAGTTTCCGTAAAGTAACTTTCATATACGATTACTTTCCAGCAGTAAAAACATGTTGGAGGAACAGAACCAGCAACTGAATGTTTGCAGTAGAACTAAACACTCCTGCCTAGCTGGCAAGTAAAATGTTCCCATTTTGCCAAAATTGCTACATTAGTGTTTCCTGGTGAATAATGTGTGGTTATGTTTAGGATAATTTCACTGATGCTTAATCCTTTATTTTAGTAATGTGAATCTAACAAGATGAAGATGTGGGGTGTGTTCCCAGTGTAATGTCACACTATCTGGACTGAAGAGAACTTTTCCAGTGAACATAATCCTGACATCATGTAAGTTTCCTTCAAAACATATCTGCCCAGATTACCTTAAAAAGTAAACTTGTTTTGTAGAGGATTAGGTTTCTAGGGTACACAACAAAGAATAAACAGAGGAGGAAAACTTCCAAAGCAGAGAGACAACTTTATGTCATGACTGTGAAGTAAATAGAGCACTGTAAAAAATGACTGTAGAATTAACACCAAAAAGTTGTAAAACTGCAACATAAAAGAACTGTAAGTGACAATACAATGCAAAGTTGTTTATTTGAAAAGATTTTTGTGTTAACGATTAAATCAAATATAGCTGTAGTTTTTACAGGAAGAATATGTGAACAAAACCAGATTTGGATGTAGAAATGATGGATTTCTATTGTTTTTAGAAAATAAAACTGTACATTGAAAAACAATGTGGTGCCGTTTAAATTGCAAAGACCATAATGTTGAAATAACAGCATACTTGGTTTTTTATAAAAAAAAGTTATAAAAAAGTAAACATTTACCCATGTACCATTTTAAATGTGTAAATGAATGGGTTGGTAGAGTTGGTAGAGCGGCTCGTCCAATAACCAAAGGGTTGGTGGTTCCAATCCTGGCTCTGACTGTCCATATGTCCAAGTGTCCATGGAAGACACTGAACCCTAAACTGGTCCCAGTTGGACCTGGTGGATTTGGAAAGAACTGTGGACCCCATGAAGGAGGAGAAAATGAGCTAAAGAAGTGCAGAACATTTACCATTTAAATCCACTGTTAAATCTACATGTTTAAAATGTTAAATCTACATGTTTAAACTGTTAAATCTACATGTTTAAAATGGTAAATCTACATGTTTAAAATGTTAAATCTACATGTTTAAAATGGTAAATCTACATGTTTAAAATGGTAAATCTACATGTTTAAAATGGTAAATCTACATGTTACTCTGTAAATATGTTTACAGTTGGATGTGTTTTTTACAGTATTGTTCTGGAAACCACAGCTGCCAGTTGTTTTTTTTTTTTGTTTTTTTTTTTTTACATTGAGTCATAAATATGCCATGCATACAACAGAAAAACATTATACTTTAATTAAATACACATAAATATCATTAAAAATCTGTTTCTGTAATAAAGTTTATGAAAGAGACTGAACTGACAAAATCCTGTGTATGTAATGGAAAAACCACACTCTTAAAAATGACAAAAAGTCATTATTAGCACATGATGTAATTAAATTCTGTTTTTAAGATAAGGTTGTTAAATGGGTTCATATGGTTTTATTGCTTTCTATTTGTTGCATGAGTTGTGTCAAGCATGTAACCACAATCAGGGGTGTTTTAGCGACATGACATAGAAAGATCCTGTCTTAACAGTGATAGGGGCCACCCCCTCGTATCTATGATGTGAACACAGATAAACCGCGGTGTCAAGGCTTGCATACGCTTTATTCTATGAAATAAAAAGTCCCCAAAGATCCCCCACAGAGAAGAGCTGGCGGTTGGAGTTCTTACAGCTGTAACCAGTGAATGACCTCAGGCCTGAGCTCAAAAACATACGATAGGAAGACACGAAAACTTCTCAGTGCCTGAAAGGGTCCAATATTTTTGGATATGACTCACTTTGAATGCTCAAGTCCACTTCTGATTATTGGTCTCTTGTAAGTCCGTATTTTCAGAGTTTCCTCCTTTTTCAGCCTTTTCTTCCCTTTTGGCCCCCCCTCCACCCACTCCCAAAAGCCTGCAGGGCTTATCTGAGGAGATGAGGGAGAGGGCAGAATGGGGAAGACAGGCACTTTCATGGCTGAGTTGGGAGCCATTAGCCCCCCGTGTGCTCGGCCCTGGTCGAACTCCTCTCAGTATTAATCTGCAGTGACAGCTTCACTGTTTACCAAATCCACCCAGAATCCTGGGGGATGACTGACCGGCGCCACTCTGCTCCATTAACCTCTGACCTCCAACGTTACGGCACCAGAGCCAGGCCCGGGGCTCGGGGGTTAGCCGGACCGGTCGGACACCTGTCTGATGTCGGACATAGAACTCATGTCACATTGGGACAATCTAAACAGCAAGATGTGCCTCAGCTGGGCTTTAAGGCTCCTGTGGACGCTCAGATTCCCACAGTATTCCATTTATTACAGCTCATTTTGACAATTGATCAGGGCAGCACATTGAATATGGAACTATTAGAGCAGGGCTGTCAAACTCATGTTAGTTCAGTTCCACATTCAGCCCAATTTGATCTGCAGTGGGCCGGACCAGTAAAATAATAACAGTGAAAAAAGTAAAATTATATTATGATCAGGTTCATGATCTACAGAGTTTCCTCAAAAATCTGAATAGCATGAACAACTTGAATTGTCTTAAGAAAAACAAGGGCTTTTAACAATATTCTGCCTCGGTTTATCAGTTTATCATTTACACATGTGCATTACAATCGCACCAAACATTTAGTAACAGGCAGAATATTGGTCAAATTGCATTTACTTTTCTTAAGACATTTCCACTTGTTCATATTTGTTCAGGTTATTCACATTTAATGTAAACATTTTCATGTAATTGAACTTTTTTACACCAAAAAACAAAGAGAAAATTTGGGGTTGTCATTATTTATAGGTTATTCTGATAATATTTTACTGGTTCTGACCCACTTAAAATCTAATTGGACTGTATGTGTCTGTACATGAAACCTGAATTAAAATGATTTTGACAACATTGATTAATATCTTCAATGTAATTTTTTGCATTTCCCAAATTCATCCCGTGGGCCGGATTGCACCCTTTGGCGGGCCGGATTTGGCCTCCAGGACGCATGTTTGACACCTGTGCATTAGAGCATCATTCCATGATACATGGGGATGAGGTTTTTCAACATATAAAGCACTTCATAAAAGGAGTGTTCACAATTAGGAAAAATGCCTAAACTAGGTTAAACAAGAGAGACACATAGAGAAAATGGGAAAATGAACACAACATGCCTGGTGTCCTGTGTTAGAGGAAGGACCACCTTTGAAAGCTCTCTCAGAAAGCAAAGCAGGACCCCATTTTTCAGACATGATCAAACATATGGCTGCATTTTGTCATCTTTCATCTTTTACAACCCAAAATCACATTCCGTGCGTTTCCATGACAACTTTTCTTCCTGGTTTAAACTGATTAAAGGTTCCATCCTATTTCAGATGTCCATGTAAACACCTTATTCCTGTTGAAAAAGAAAAGTTGGGATTAAATTTAAACCCGATTAAAGTCACTGGTTTATTCCACTTTTGAATGCGGTCTAAATTCTTCCTGGACATGTAAAGCCTTTATTCCGTTTGGACTTTATTCCTTCCATTCTGCACATGATCGTTGTCTTGTCCTGTGGCGATGATGCACACATTCTGCGCTGGTGGAAGAATATGCACTGCAGTCTAGTCTTCCCAAAGCGTTCCAGTGGGCTATTCTGATGGGATCTACCAGCCTGGAAAACCCTGAAGGAACAGTTCAACACTGGCTTTGGATTCATTCATTCGTCATGAACTAATGAGTTCCACAAGTGGGACAAACAGTTTGCTCTGTAGTGCACCCATTGACTTGTTCTTGCAGCCCTTCCGTTAGCTTAGCTTAGCCTAGCTTAGCATAATGGCTTCATTCCTCTGGTCAGACGTAGCCAGGCTTTTAGAGGTGATTTGTAGTATTTTAGGAGTGATTTTGGTAAATTCAGTTCTCCCTAATCATTCCTTTAGTCCGCTGGGGTAATATGATCACAAACTGAGGCTCAAATCATGGTCATGTGACTTACTGCAGGAATAAAATCTGGGCAAATAATAACTAATGCAAAGCTAAAACACTAAAGCAAAGCTAATTTAGCGCATGCATCCCTTCAACAAAAAGATTTTCCGACTTCCATCAACACAACAGTCCACAGATTGTATGAGTGCAGTAAGTCGCAGATCTAAAGAAATTATTAGAGAGAATCGGATTTCACAAAATCACTGACAAAAGACAATAAATCACCTTTAACAAACTAGCTACGTGTGACCATGGAAATGCAGTGACTATGCTAAGCTAAGCTAACAGAAGGGCTAAGCTAAGCTAACAGAAGGGCCGCCAGAACCCAATAAACGTTTCTTATGTAAACTTTTATTCAGGTTTAACATTTCCATGTAAAAAGAAGGGAAAGTACTTTAGTTCCGGATTAATTTCTTCTGGAAAAATAAATTGGATTTAAAAAACATCATGTAACCGTACCCAGTGTATTCCTGGCTTGGTTGGATGGGGACTTACAAATGAGTCACAAAGTATAATTCACATTTAACCCAACTGAGAACAGTGAAATGTGACAGTGAAGGTTAGGAGGTTCATGCAAGTTGTTGTTAGAGTGAGTTTGGAAGAAAAAAAATATGTAATATTGCAATATGTGAATTTATTTACCTCATTAAAACACATGAATAGCAACATTGTTTCAACAGATTAAAAGTCAGTTGGTGGCATGTTTGAGTACATTGACATTTGCTGTGTGTGTTATGTGTGTTTGGTAGTTGGCAACTAGTCTGTAGTCATAAACATAAAGTACATTGTACATCTTGACGGACACTGTTGTGCTCTTTCCACTGTGTGAATATGAAGTCAAGTTCCAGGATCACAGGAGGCGCCACATTACAATGTATGCTTTTACACCATGTCTGACAGACTCACGATTGTGACTGGTCATTACAGCTGTCAATCACACATTTTAATAATGTAAAATAATATGTTAAGAACAACTTAATCACCAAGATGTTGATCTGAACACAAATCCGTCTTGTGAAATCAAGCTAAAGGGGTAGGGGAGATTCATTAACAAACTATAAGGAGAACAAGATGTTTAGGCTTCACTTCTGGAGGGCTGTCATAGTATTTGTATTTATTTACAATCTATGAGTCATACTTAGAAGCAATCACTGGTGTTATGCTGGCCATGAGTCGATTTGGGGTGATCACTGCATTTCTCATTTTAGTCTTAAAGTGAAACTGTTCAGAAATCATTGATAAAGAGCACAGGTGTCAAACATGCGTCCTGGGGGCCAAATCCGGCCCGCCAAAGGGTCCAATCTGGCCCGCAGGATGAATTTGTGAAATGCAAACATTACACTGAAGATATTAACAATCAATGGTGTCAAAATCATTTTAATTCAGATTCCACATACAGACCAATTGGATCTCAAGTACGTCAGACCAGTAATATATTATATTAAACCTATAAATAATGAAAACAGCCAATTTTCTCTTTGTTTTAGTGTAAAAAAGTAAAATTACATGAAAATGTTTAAATTAAAAAACTGTTATTTTACCAAAAAAATGTGAATAACCTGAAATGTCTTAAGATAAGTAAAAGCAATTTTACCAATATTCTGCCTGTTATTAAATGTTTGTGTATTTGTAATTGTAATGTAAGTGGTATTGCACATGTGTAAAGGATAAACTGATAATCTGAGGCAGAATATTGTTAAAATTGCAGTTGTTTTTCCTAAAACATTTCCAGATGTTCACGTTATTCTGATTTTTGTAGATGTTAGCATTATCATAATTTAATTTAACTTTTTTCACTGGCATTATTTTCCTGGTCCGGCCCACTGGACACCATATTGGGGTGAATGCGGCCCCTGAACTAAAATGAGTTTGACAGCCCTGATACAGACCAATGCAATACTGCAGTGATAAACAACCACCTTGACTGCAACAGTGAGTACATACTGTGTTTACACTGTTCATTTGGCTTTAGACTACACTGATCTGATAAAGGGTTGTTCATGTGCATCTTATCCAGCTCATACACAGAACTCAAAGAGAAGGTCAAAGGTCACTCATTAACATAAATGAACCAGTATGTGAAACAGAAATAAAAATAGTTCATATAAATAAATAATGACACTAACAGTCTTTAACAGTCTGGCTACCACATTATTGTCTTCTCTTTTAGTTGAAACTACAGACCAAAGTGCTTCCTAATCTTCCACACAAAGCCCTGCAGAGCTGCACCCTCATTTAACACTGAGGCACGTGACAGTTTAACACTGAAAGCACACTGTTCTTCCCCACCACTTGATCTTGTTAAGCACAAATGCTATGACTAAGCGGCCAGGGTTGATATTATAATGTTTACTTTGTGGTTTTTACATGGTTTCAAGGAGGCAAACCAGGTCTCTGGACATCTGACTAAGCAGCATTTTCACAGCATCACACCCCAGTGTCCAAGCACAGCTCTGATGAGTCCACTCATGTGAGTCCAAAACACTTATGCGCAGCAAACAGATGTTTACTTCAGGGAAAATCTTTTAAAGGGACAGTAAAATAGTGGCTTAGACCTGAAGAGAAAGTATAGGTATAAATTACAAACCACATATTAGACCACAGGTGTCAAACATGCGGCCCGGGGGCCAAATCTGGCCCATCAAAGGGTCCAATCCGGCCCCTAGGATGAATTACACTGAAGATATTAACAACCAATGGTGTCAAAATCATTTTAATTCAGGCTCTACATACACATATAGTCTCAAGTAGGTCAATCCAGTAAAATACTATCGTAGTAATGACCACCGCAAATTTTCTCGTTTTAGTGCAGGGGTATCAAACTCATTTTAGTTCAGGGGCCACATTCAGCCTAATACGATATGAACTGGGCCGGATCAGTAAAATAATACAAATAATAGGATATGAACTTATAAATAATGTCAACTCCAAATTTTTTTTCTCTGTTTCTGAGTGAAAAAAACTTAAATTTCATAATGAAAATGTTTCTACAAACCTACAATATCTACAAACTGTACTTGAACATAACATGAACAAATATGAACCTGAAAATTCTTACAAAAAATCAGTGCAATTTTAGCAATATTACACCTTAGTTTATCATTTATACATGTGTATCACAACTTACAGACCACAGTGGATCTACAAATACACAAAACATTTAATAAGAGGCAGAATATTGGTAAAATTCCACATACTTCTCTTAAGAAATTTCAAGTTATTCACATTTTTTTGCAAAAGGCTAGTCTGTAAATGTAAACATTTTTGTGTTATTTAACTTTTTTTTTTTTTTTACACTAAAACAAAGAGAAAAATTTGTAGTTTTCATTATTTCTAGGTTATTATGATAGTATTTTACTGGTCTGACCCACTTGAGATTGAATTGACCTTAAATGATTCTAACATCATTAATTGTTAATATCTTGGTGTAATTTCTGCATTTCACAAATTCATCCCAGGGGCCGGATTGGACCCTTTGGCGGGCTGGTTTTGGCCCTCAGGACGCATGTTTGACACCTGTGTTTTAGTGTAAAAAAAAAGTAAAATTACATGAAAATGTTTACATCGACAAACTTTCCTTTTTCAAAAACATGTAAATAACCTGAATAAATGTGAACAATCTGAAATGTCTTAAGAGATTTAAGTACAATTTTACCAATATTCTGCCTGTTAGTAAATATTTTGTGTTTTTGTAATTGTTAAGTAAGTTGTAATGCACATGTGTGATAAACTGAGGCACAATATTGTTAAAATATCACCTGTTTTTCTCAAGACATTTCAAGTTGTTCATGTTATTGAGATTTTTAAGGAAACTTTATAGATGTAAACATTGACATAATTTCATTTTACTTTTGTCACTGTTATTATTTTACTGGTCCGGCCCACTGCAGATCTTATTGGGGTGAATGTGGAACTGAACTAAAATGAGTTGGACACCCCTGTATTAGATATATAAAAGGAAAGATTGCAAAGGCAATGGCAATCTTGTGTAAGTCCAGAAATCTACTCAACCATATGGCACCCCATATAATGTACTGTTCACTTCTACTTCCTTCTATGTCCTATTGTGTGTTAGTGTGGGGCTGGACGCATAAAACTGTAAATACTAGAGTCCTCCTACAAAAACCAGCCATACGTATTATTAATAAGGCCGCTTTATGAAATCCCATATTATGAAATGTAATGATTTGGTTTACTATAAAATAATGCAAATAATGTATAAAGCCAAATTAAAGTGACTCCCTGTGTGTGTACAAAGGTTCTTCTCAACACGAGTCTAAACAGAATTCATGAGATGTTTGTAAATTTGTTGTACAAAAACCTAAAAAAAGAGACAAAAAGCAGATGTATATCTGTTGTTGGAGTTAAACTATGGAATGAGGCCAGCCTGGATTTAAGAATGTGGAGCCCATTTTTGATGTTTAAAAAATGGTACGAAAGGCAATTTTTGAAGGATACAATTGTTAAGATCTAAGAAGTAATAGGTAAGAAATTTATTTTTGATTCTGCATTAAATTACCATGAATTTGGTTGGTTAAGTTTTCTATTTTTCTGGTTTATTTTCACCTTATGTTTTTGCTTGTTTGTTTGGTTGTATGCATTGTTGTTGTTTTTTTCTTTTTCCTCTATTGAATGCTGGGTAACTGAATGTGTTCTGGAGGACAGACATTAATAGAAGCATTCTGCTTCTGCCTGGGCCTGTTCAGTCATTAACCTGTTGGTAATGTTTGGAGTGTTGACACTGGTTGTATTATTATGCGATGACTGAATAAAGAATTTCATCATCATCATAATTATGGTTCAGAGACTGAAATTTAGGAGGGTCTAATCACAGAAATTGAATATAATATTCTCACTTGAGGTTCTATTAGTGTATAATCTTTGCAGAATAAGAATCACTGTGTTGTGGTTACCTCAGAATTTGTTTATGTCTACAGAGAGAAAAGTTCATTGCTCATGGATTCCACTATGCTGCACCACCATTTTATTACTGATATTCAGATTATATTCTCAATTTTTTTCTGTTTTACGGAGGAGTCCAGTGTTACATTATCATCACCTATAATATTGAAGCATGGAGCAGAGTTAATATCTGCTTACGCCTGTACAAAAAAACCAAAACAAAATATAAAAAAAAAAAAAAAAAAAAAAAACTGGGGCCTTTTACTTTTTTCATTCAAAAAAAGTGCTAATGTGTCAGATCTGTGTTCACAGTGACACTCACATCCAGTCATAATGCACATACAGACAGGCCCATTTCCCAGCAGAGTGTTGGCTTGTTGCAAAGAAACACGAGCACTGACAAGCAATGACAAAGACACGCATCTGTGGAGACTCACACAAACGGAGTCAAAGCAAACACACTCAGTTTCCAGACCAGACGTGGAGTGACAAAGCACCAGGTCCTTCTATCAGCAGCTCACAGATTTACTCCCTCTTCCCATTTGACCTCTGACCTTGATGACAAAAGACTGTCATCACCGTCACTCCTGCTAAGGTAAACACGCCGTTGGACGAAAACGAGCAGACGGGCCCGAGTGTGTGTGTGTGTGTGCTCTGAGCTCTGCTGTGTGTGTTACAGTCAGTACACTTGTCCATGTGTGTTTTGTACTCTCTAAACATTTGGTTTATGTTCAGGTTGATCCTTTTAGCCTGCTTTTTATCAAACCATCATGTGCTCATGTTCGTTTTTTTGTTTTTTTTTATCTCCCCTGCCCTTTAACCCTTTCATGCATGAAGTATAAAGAGCCTTAATCAAGATTTTCTTTTCCTGTGTGTTTTTATTCCTCGAGGCATTAAAAAAAACAATGCGATTGTAATAGTTTTTATGAACCCATTTTTCATGGAGTTACAAAAATGTCCACTCAGCTGTACACCATGCATTAAATATTTGAAGCAAAGAAATGTATTTACTGATAAACTGTTTGAAAACTATGAAATTAAAACATTTTTACTGCAGCTAATCTGATTTCTCACATTTTAACATACACTAATACTAGTCATTACTCACTTCATGGAGATAATATGCAAAAAAAAAAACAAAAACACAAAAACCTGTTAATTACAGTTTAATAACAATAACAAGCAACTGATTTACTCTCAAATATGTTAGTGCAGATCAGGTTTATCAAGAACAGTAAAGTTACAGTAACTGTATGAACTGCAGTGTATGGGATGGTGCATGCACTGCAAAAATCTAAATTTAACCAAGTGTATTTTTCTCATTTCTAGTCAAAATACCTCATAACACTTGAAATAAGACATAATCGCCTAAAGAGTAATTTTTTTGTTTTTTTTTTGTTGCTCAACTCAAGAAAAAAATCTGCCAATGGAACAAGTGAAAATGATCTTGGTAAGATTTCTTGAAATCAGATTTTACAGATCTACTGTCTATAAATCAGTTCTTATATGTTACTGAAAAGTTCCTCTTTAGATAATTCTGTCTGATTTTAAGTGTGATGAGATATTTGGACAAGAAATGAGAAAAATACACTTGGTCAGATTTAGATTTTTGCAGTGTGAGCGTCCACTGTGTTGGCTGATATGGAACTAAAACAACAAAATCCATGAATATACAAGAGAACAGCTGTTCACTGTGGTGACCACTATGCATGAAAGGGTTAAACATCTAATTCCTAAATCCAACCCACCTTGAGCTGTGACTGAAGCTCAGCTGGAGCCAATGCTCTTCGATTTTTCTGCTGAATGTTCAGGAAAAATCAGGTTTTTAGAGTACACATCTGTTGCCAAAAGGAGAAATATTTACCCAGGGTGACGCAAGCAAGTGCCCTGCTATTGAACCGCTTTTGGCTATATTTAGACATTCCTAGCCACCAGACTGAAGTGCTGCACTCATCAAGATTACATGAAAGACATCAAATGAGTCTTCTTAAGTGCGTACCTCCCTCAACTCAAACCAGTGAACTCTCAGCAGATTCCCAGTCACAGCCTAGTCAGCCCTGCTGACACATCACTGAGCTTATTTATAGGAATCCAACTGCTGCACATTAGATCTGCTACCTCCTTCTACTGCTGTAACATTTGATGTGCATGTGGGATTTAGGCTAAAGAGTAAAAAGACATAGAAGCAGCCTCATGCTTGGCCACACTGTAAAAAAAATCCTGTTGTTTTTACAATAAAAAACTGGCAACTGTGGTTTCCAGAACAATACTGTAAAAAACACATCCAACTGTAAACATATTTACGGAGTAACATGTAGATTGAACATTTTAAACATGTAGATTGAACATTTTAAACATGTAAACTGAACATTTTAAACATGTGGACTGAACATTTTAAACATGTAGATTTAACAGTGGATTTAAATGGTAAATGTTCTGCACTTATTTAGCTCATTTTCTCCTCCTCCATGGTGTCCAAAGCTCTTTCCAAATCCACCAGGTCCAACCGGGACAAGTTATATACATATATATATATATATATATATATATATATATATATATATATATATATATATATATATATATATATATATATGTCGAGGCCCAAAACGGAATCTGGCCCAATTCAGAATCGGGCCGGCCCAGAATGGAATTCTATTCTAGGCCGGCCTAGAATGGAATCCTGCTGCTATAATGTTATTTTTATACCATGTTTAATGCAAATGATCCATAATTCCATAATTTGTCATAATTTTACATTTTCAGTCTTACATACCTTGAGTAACTATTGTCAATTTCAGTCGATTTCACTGTACCATATATTGGTGGGGAGTACCACTAGGTTCTATTTGTAAATACAGTGTATTATAGTTTACAATTAAAATGTTGTTTGTTTCATTTTTTTTTCACATATTTGCAAATTCCATGTATTGATTTTTGTAATAATTTAGATCATTTGCATTAAACATGGTATAAAAATAACATTATAGCAGCAGGATTCCATTCTAGGCCGGCCTAGAATAGAATTCCATTCTGGGCCAGCCCGATTCTGAATTGGGCCAGATTCCGTTTTGGGCCTCGACATATATATATGCAAATATGCCGTTATTTCAACATTATCGTCTTTGCAATTTAAACGGCATCACATTGTTTTTCAATTCACAGTTTTATTTTCTAAAAACAATAGAAATTCATCATTTCTACATCCAAATCTGCTTTTGTTCACATACTCTTCCTGTAAAAACTACAGCTATATTTGATTTAATCGTTAACACAAAAATCTTTTCAAATAAACAACTTTGCATTGTATTGTCCTTACAGTTTTTTTATGTTGCAATTTTACAACGTTTTGGTGTTAATTCTACAGTCATTTTTTACAGGGTAGGAATCCAACTGCTGCTCATTAGATCTTTGACCTTCTACTGCTGTAACATTTGATGTACATGTGAGATTTAGGCTACAAGTAAAAACACACAGACGCAGCCTCATGCTTGTGCACTATCATCAGCTGCTTTTCACAAATCATACACAAATGTTTATGGGTTTTTCCACAAATTAAACAAATGAGGAGGAGGAGGAGGAGGAGGAGGAGGAGGTGGGGTTCGGTCAAGGGAGCAAGAGTTAGGGGATTGAGCAAGGCACTTGGACAGTGTGCAAGTCAGAGCATGGAGCCAGTGAAGTGCTCCTCCTCCTCCTCTCCCAGGAAAAGTGCCACGCCACATCCATATGGAAATAATTGACAGGAGTTTGGAGTTTAGTGAGAGGAGAGGAGAGGAGAGGAGAGGAGAGGAGAGGAGAGGAGAGGAGAGGAGAGGAGAGGAGAGGAGAGGAGAGGAGAGGAGAGAGAGAAGAGAGAGAAGGAGAGGAGAAGGAGAGGAGAAGGAGAGAGAGAGAGAGAGGAGAAGAGAAGAGAAGAGAAGAGAAGAGAAGAGAAGAGAAGAGAAGAGAAGAGAAGCAGAGCTCAGTTCAAACACAGATCTCCAGTCTTCACATTCATCTCTTTCTTTCTTAGGGAATATCGTTTCTGCCCCAAAAGACCAGAAACTGAGAAGAAAAACTAAAGCATGAGTCATGTCTGTGTCATATATTTACATGCAGAGAGTGTGAGAGAAAGTAATGTTTGAAAATCATGAATCATCAGATACATTTCCCGAAAGAGACCTCAAGAAAAGCACAGTTAAAAGAAACAAATTAAAAAAAACAAACAAAAAAAAAAAAACAGGATTAGCTGTGTACGGGTCATTCATGAAAATCTACTGTTGCACTGACCTCATGACTGGAGGGTTTTATATGAGATGGTTTTAAACTCCATGGGATGAAGATGATGATGAAGATGTGTCACTCATGACACTTCAGTTTAATGTTTTAGCAAATCAAGCCTGTGCTGAATTACTTTTGCTGACAAAAAGAAAAAAAAAATAAAAGAAAGGAAGTGGTTTTGAAACTTTAACAACACACAATGTTTGATGGCTGCAAGAAGAAGAAGCAGAAGTCGAAGTGTGTGGGTGTACTCTGGTGCACGGAGTTATTTGACATTTTTAAGGATGGAATCAAACACTTTGTCTTGCATTTTGTTTCAAACCGGAATAAAAAAATGAAAACAACATAAGGAAAAGAGAAAAGAAATACAGACCAACGGCCGTTTAAAAAATGATGAAGTAGAAGTTTTACACCAAACATGACACAAACATCCTCCTTCTGAACCACTTCAAAACACATTCAGCATCAGGCTGCTTTAGGTCTGTGATAACCACACAAACAGAAAAACAACTACACAACTTCATTACCTCCGCCAAGGAGGTTATGTTTTTGCCAGGATTTGTTTGTCTGTTTGTTTGTCTGTCCGTTAGTGTGCAACATAACTCAAAAAGTTATGGACAGATTTTGATGAAATTTTCAGGGTTTGTCGGAAATGGGATAAGGAAGAAATGATTAACTTTTGGGGGTGATCCGGAAGAAATCCTGGATTCTGGATCACTTTGAAATTTTCGTTAACATTGTGGTAAATGAGGCCAAACTTTTCGTTTCCCAATATCTCGCTTAATTATTGACCAAAACTCATGAAATTTAACTCAGGAATTGACAATGGGGTCCTCTATCACATTTCAAAGGCTGATCCGGATCTGATCCAGAAGGCGGATTTTATTTTAAAAAATAAATGTAGGATTTGTATCACCGATTATGTGGGGAATTTTTGCGCTTGGCGGAGGTCTGCGCTCTCCGAGTGCTTTTCTAGTTTTGTGCAGTTTTCTTTTGTTTGCGTCTCATTTTCTTTTTCCATGACAATCATCTGCACCACAACTCATTTCTAAACAGTGAACCAACTAGGGATGCACCGATACCACTGTTTTCCAGACCGAGTACCAGTTTGAGTACTAACATTTGAGTACTTGTTGATACCGAATACCGATACGAGTCCTTAATAATCCCATTCCAGTTGTTAGTTCCTTTTATAAATGTGCTTTATTGTCGTTGTCATTAGTCTGACTGGAACAAAGTGCTGCTACTGACATTTAATGTGTTGGAATGAGCGTTTGTCAATTAATCCACCAGGGGGCGCCGCTCTGAATTAACCATACTGGACAAATACCACGAAGAAGAGGAAAGTTTAATGAGAAGAAGAAAGTCAGTAATAACAAACCTGGAGACGACAGAGGAAACACTACTGTGATACTAATATTGCAGCGTTTCTCTGGTAAGGTTTAAAAGTTTAGTTTCAGCAGGAAGAGAAAAGACAAATGAATGATAAGTTTGGTTTGCACTTCCACCGGTGGCGCTGTACCCCCAGTGGTTCCTGGTGGTATTCTCCGTCTGGGTACGCAGAGGACAGAACGCTGCGTCTGCATCTGTCTAGCGTTACTTTTATCAGCCTCATTTATTTGGTTGTCTCCACACTCTTCACACTCACACACATTATTCCTCCTCCTCGTACCTGCTGCACTGAACTGCGAAAGTCACACGGCCGTAAGTGGTATCGGTGCATTTGTATCCGATTACTTTTACGAGTACAAATATGAGTACAAACACTTAGTATCAGAGCCGATGCCTGATACTGGTATCAGTATCGGTGCATCCCTAGAACCAACAGTCTAACAAACCCGAGTGTTTTCTTTGTTTTCAAATAGGTCTCCCTTTTATACTGTAGGTTCGGGTGGTTCACAAAATAAAGTTTCACCAAATTTTGCCAGATGGCTTTTTGCCTTGTTCCAGTTGATATTAGAAGCATCTGTACCAAAAATGGAGTCAATTGCTGCACATTTAAAGATGGCATACTTTTCCCGTGTTTGGTCTACATCATGTATTGGCATGAGGCACTAGCTCAATGCTAACTTGAATGGGAAAATCCATAGACACGCTAACGATTAGCATTTACAGATTAACTTAAGATTTACAACGTCTTTTTATCCAGCAACAAAGGTTCACATCAGAGGTATTTGATACTATTCATTCTGACAACAACTGAACAGAAAATACTCACAGGCAAACGTTTTTGGGGCCATACAAACAGAGTGAAAAAAACGTGTGTTAGTTCCTTCTTATGTCCAAACTAGCTACGGGAACACTGAAAGGACAAAACATACATTAGTGCAACTTATTCTGACCACTAGACGGCCCCCTTTGCTTGCTTTGAATAACTGAACATCCCATATTATTGGGCTTATTAGTATTAGTACTGATTAGTGGGACTAAGACTCCTGTCAATCACTCACAACCAGAAATAAACTGGTGTGGACATAAACATGTGTAACAGTAGCGGTCTGTTCCATGGACATTTTCATTTTAAATGTCTTCAGACGGTGGGGGTGAGAAGGACACAGGTGTTTGGAAGCACTGACATATGCAATTATTTTTATCACTGGAGTACTTCAGTCTGAAATATCACTTAATGATCACTTGATGCCGACAACACCCCCCCCCCCGCATATGACTATGCAATTAATTGTGATTAATCACAGATATCCCCGCGATGAAGAATTTCAATTATTGCCCAGCACTAATTTTAACTCAAAACTACAGGGTCATGGATGATGTGATTTAACACATTTTCAACAGTGAGAGCCTCTGTGGCATCTTTCACTCATTCAGGTCTTGTGCATCAAATCCCAGTGATGATGTTAACAAATAAATCACATATTGTACAGTGAATTAACCTGTTTAACCCTGACCATATTTTCAGGGGAAAAACACCTAAAAAGACACACCCAAAGTAAATGAAGAATTGCTTCACAATAATAAGGTTCATATGGATGTTCTTGGTGTCTATGGACATTTAGAGACCTCACAGAATCTATTCCCATTGTCTAAAATATTGTACCTATTACTATGCCTGAGTAAACTGTAACAAACTAAAAGAGAAATCAGAATTTTTTATCCTCACCTGTTTCTTTTTTTTTCGGCTGGATTGACGATGATATGCATAAATTAATTATTCGTGTCAGAGATTTTTAATAGCGTATATTTCATCCCACAAAGATTAAAAATCATGCTTGAACATTAAAGTTTGCACTAAAATAGACTTTTGATGTACTTTCATTAACATTAGGGTCTAAACTTTGAGCAAAAGTTGAAAAAAACATCCATTGTCCTGATTTATTATATTTTTATAGTAGATTAATATTAATATAATTTTTTCAGCCTGCAGGCAGGCTGATAGGGCTAAAGAGGCAGTTGCATTTTTGACAAGCCTTCATTCAAATCCACAGTCTTCCTTTCATCTGATACAGAAACCTTCAAACCTTCAAAATTTGGTCTAAAAGTGGCCAATGTCCAGACCATTCTGAAGTACTATCAACACTACTGTTGAGACTGTCTTCTTGGGTATGTCCTGTTTTCTACTCAGCTGAATTGAGTTATATTTGGCTGAAAGTCAAAGTTTGCATCATTTTTAAAACCGTTTTCTTTGCAAAACTCTAACTGCACTTGTTGCTCAGGCTGCAACACAGAGGAAGAAGAATTAACATCAAACTGGTTCAATCAACTCATGTTGTTTTATCATCCTTCTTTTTTTTTTTTTTGGGGGGGGGGGTGTCTAAAAAAGATACTTATTTTAGCTTGTGAGTTCTCAGCACACACAATCAATCCCACAGTAAAGTACATGGAGCGAACAAGTGATTCCAAGAATCTGATCCCAGTGTTTGGGTTTCCTCCAGTCATGGCCCTGGGACAGTGGTCACAGTTTAGTGGGAGTGGAGTCATGTTTTAATTCCAACTGGCTTCCTCTTCTTATACTGATTGGATAGTCTGTTGTCCATTACAGATGCAAAAGGAAAACAAAAAAACATCCTCTGACTCTGCTGGTTTGCGCTCCACTGCTGAGCGACACAAAGATAGACACAGCCTCCTCATATTGTGTTCCAGTGTAGGTGCACGTGTGTGGTTGCATGTGCACCTGAAACTAGATACAGCCTCTCCGATTCGCAGTGGAAAAACACCCAGCAGCAACTGCAGAAAAAGGAAGTGCACGAGGAAGCACATCATGTCTTTTTTTTTTTTTTACGTTATTGCTGCAGAACTCCTAAGTGCTTAATCACAGCTGTCCATTCAAAGCCCTTCAGTAACTTTAGACCTTCACTGAGCTCACCTGCATGACATCATCAGCTTTAACAAAAGGTATTAGCTCCAGGAGTTCAGAGGAAACGTGTCGCTCTGTTCTTCCCCGAAATGTTGAGGAGACAAAAGGGTGAAAGAATATCACAGAGACGTCAGGGGCAGTAGTAATATCACAGCTAAAAGCTCTGTTCACTAAACTGTTTTTGAGTCCTCCTGTCCATGTAGGCAGTAGGAGATCCTCAAATGAAAGAGACAATGTTCAAAGAAGGGTTCAGATCCTTTACTACAGTGGTGTCAAACTCATGTTAGTCCAGTTCCACATTCAGCCCAATATGAGCTGAAGTGGGCCGGACCAGTCCAATATTAACATAACAGTATATAAATAATGTCAATTCCAAACTTTTCTCTTGGTTTTAGTGTTTAAAAAAAGGTAAAACTACATGACGAAAACATTTACATCTACAAACAATCCTTAAAAAAACTGTGAATAAAATGAACAACCATTAAAAAACTGAAATTTTCTATGAAAAGTACGTGCAATTTTAACAATATTCTGCCTCAGTTGATCATTTACACATGGGTACTACAACATATACACTGTAAAAAAATCCTGTTGTTTTTACAAAAAAAACTGGCAGCTGTGGTTTCCAGAACAATACTGTAAAAAACCACATCCAACTGTAAACATATTTATGGAGTAACATGTAGATTTAACATTTTAAACATGTAGATTTAACAGTGGATTTAAATGGTAAATGTTCTGCACTTATTTTACTCATTTTTTCCACCTTCATGGTGTCCACAGCTCTTTCCAAATCCACCAGGTCCACCTGGGACCAGTTTAGAGTTCAGTGTCTTCCATGGACACTTGGACATATGGACAGTCAGAGCCAGGATTGGAACCACCAACCCTTTGGTTATTGGACGAGCCGCTCGACCAACTCTACCAACCCATTCATTTACAAATGTAAAATGTTATATTGTTAAATGTTTACTTTTTTATAACTTATCTATCTATCTATCTATCTATCTATCTATCTATCTATCTATCTATCTGCCTATATAAATATGCCGTTATTTCAACATTATGGACTTTGCAATTTAAACGGCACCACTTTGTTTTCAACGTAGTTTTATTTTCTAAAACCAATAGAAAAACATAATTTCTTCATACAAATCTGGTTTTGTTCACATACTCTTCCTGTAAAAACTACAGCTATATTTGATTCAATCGTTAACACAAATTTTTTTTTTTTTCAAATAAACAACTTTGCATTGTATTGTCACTTACAGTTTTTTTATGTTGCAATTTTACAACTTTTTGGTGTTAATTCTACAGTCATTTTTTACAGTGCAGATCACAGTGGATCTACAAAATACACATTCAAATTACAGTTGTCTTTATACATTTCAGGTTATTAATTTTTTTTGTGAAAAGATAGTTTGTAAATGTGAAACTTTTCATGTAATTATGCTTTTTTTTTTTTTTTTTTTTTTTTACACTACAACAAAGAGAAGCAGCTGGAGTTGTCATCATTTATAGGTTATTGGGATAGTATTTGACTGGTCCAACCCACTGGAGATCGATTTAGATTGAATGTGGAACCTGAACTAAAATGATTGTTAATATCTTCAGTGTAATTTTTGCATTTCACAAATTCATCCAAGGGGCCGGATTGGACCCTTTGGCGGGCCGGATTTGGCCCCCAGGACACGTTTGACACCTGTGCTTTACTACACTGGAAAAATACTCAACTACAAGTAAAAAAAAAAAAAAGATAAAGTGGGGATAGCTAAGGCTATAAAAAAGGCTTGTAACAGTAGTGTGAGGCCCATATGTATGTATTAAACTTCACTTGAAAGGAAACATCTTCCTCTTTTTGCGTTTTAACCTGAACTCTATCAGTTTAATGCTCATGAAGTGTCCATTTTCTCACTACTTGGAATAAATAAACTGACTTCAATAAAAGAGTCTGGCATCAGTAAACAGTACATTTATATCAGTGAGCGAGACGGCTGTGTGTTTAGGTTTGTTTAATGAGAAAGAACTCACACAATATCACATCTCATCTGACTTGAGAAAATGTGAAAGAAAAACTATGATTATTTTTTATACAGGGTATGAACATACGTCACTTCCCCCCCAGGCCACGCCCCTCTAAGTCAGACTGATTGTCTTAAACTAACCTGCTCAACATGACGGAGTATAGTTGTAAACACAGCCAGAGAAAAGGGAAAATGTGAAATTTGAAATTAATCTAATCTATCTATACAATTATTTACAAAAATTAGCTGAAAATGTGTCAATAGCGCAAACAATTCAGGAGTTATAGTAATGTGAATGACAGTGCATGCAAAAATCGTTCTGAAAGGGTTAATACAATAGGCTACATTAGTGTCATTAGCATAACTTCAGGAATTTTTATTACAAACACTCAAAAAACACATCCTGATTTTTTTTTTGAATATTTCAATGTAGAAATACCACATAATACTCATTTAAAGTCTTTAATAAGTGATTGGCATTCTTTTTGTCATAACCATAATAAATGTTTCTGGTACGCAGCAAGGTTATTATCGTTGACAAAAACGAACGAAATGACAAAAACTAGAATTGAAAAACATTTTCGTTAACTGAAATAAATAAAAACTACAATGAAAAGAAAAAAACGATTATTAACTAAAACTGTATTGTGTGTTCACAAAACTAACTAAAACTTTAAAAAATTATAGATAAAATTCCCTTCGTTTTCATCTTTGTCAATGTCAGATTGATACAAAAGTGATTTATTTCGCTCTAGCAATTCTAGCTAGCAGCACCATACGACACTTGACGGTCCGTCACTTGTTTTCACTTGTGGTTTCCAGTCGTCTTCTGGTCCCCACTCTACCTGGAAACATGGAGACTAAAGTTGGGAGAAAGCAGCAGAGTCCTGTCTGGGATTTATTTGAATGTAGCGCCCCTTTGCTCTTCATTGCTTTGACAGGGGTAGCTAACCTGGGTCCTTGTTAAACATGTAATCTCTTACAGTATTAACGATTATTTAAACTATGGTTCTTGTTTGTTTTTTTATACTATTTTTAGTGAAATGTAACTTAATATACTTTTTTAAAGCATTTACCCTTTAAATGAAATCTTTTATAAATACTGTGAGCACTTTAACCACACTGTATGCACTTTAAATCTTCCATCTACAATGCAAAACACACACACAATTTATAAAAAAAAATATTCAACTATTACTTACTTACTATTTACTTACTTACTTATTTACTCACCAGAGGGAGAATGTGAGAGTGAATGAATAATGGATCAATAATGTAAAGTGCTTTGGGTGTCTAGAAAAGCGCTATATAAATCCAATCCAATATTATTATTATTATTATTATTACTTAGATTAATATTCAATTAACAAACCAAAAATCATTGTTTTCACAATCAAATGTTTTTTTTCAATAACCAGTAATAAGAACTTAAATAATAAACTCAAATGTTCACTGTTGCAGGCCTGTACGCTGCAGCCTGAAACCAAATGGACTCTTCACCTCATAGGGCAATAAAATTAAAAAAAAAAAAAAAAAAAGGTACCTGTATCACCAGCTCCCGAGAAATGTTAATCCATACGTCCAGGGAAAAGGAAATCCAGAATCCGTTAATCGGTAGTCCTCCTGTCCGTCCGCTCCAGTGCTGCTGTGGGCTCAGTCTGGGTCCTCCGGGCCTCCGTACTTTCTGCAGTTAGCTAACCTGCTAGCTTAGTCCGTCCACAGCTAGCCACATACAGCTAACTTACTGAGGTCGCAGTCTGTGTTTTTTAACGTTGCACTTCTAGCCGAAGTACTGTTACAAAACAGAGTCTCTCACCATTAAAGTCACGTTTGTGATCTGTCCGACCGCTTCATGAACTAAACTGGTGTTCTTTTCTTACTGAATACACTGTCCGTGTTCTTCCATGTTCTCATACACGCACGCGCCCGTCGTCTTCACCACGCCCTCTCTCTTCTACTTCCTGTTTCCTGTTCCCCTTGACCCCAAACTATTCTCTAAACTCATTATACACATAACGTAAAATATACATTTTCATTACTTTTTAAGAAAACAAAAAACATTTGCGCAACTTTGCCACATCATTAATATTATTATTTTTAACTAAGTACTTTAACAAACACTTTGCATTTAACATCCTGTAAACAATACAATGCATGAACTCACAACAAAATGACATGCCTTTTCACAAAGACATGATCTTTTTAATACCCCCATACCGAAATGGTTTTAATTTTTAACCCTTTGTATTCCACTTATGAACTTATGGTATTTATGTATTTATGCTATTTATTATTTTAACTTTTTAACACACACCCATCCCCTTATTTCCATCAGGCTACATGAATATGACAGAGAAGAAGAGAAAAGAGACAACTAAACTAAAACTAAACTAAAACTAAGCATTTAGAAAACAGTGAAAACTAATAAAAACTGGCAAACCTGCTCTAAAAATGAATTAAAATGAACTGAATAAGAGGGAAAAAAAGTCAAAACTAAATAAAACTAAACTAGAATGAAAAATCCAAAACTATCAGAACCTTGGTACGCAGGTCAGTTTGACATGAAAATGATAAACTCTTAATGCTCAGTTGTTTGGGTTGTTTTCAGATGTAGTACTGCTGGCAAATGTTGAATCAAATGTAGGGGTTAACATGGGTGAAATGTAACACTAATGCTACCCCCAACCCTAACTCAAACTCTAAAATGGGTAACTATTAAGAGTATTTTACTAGTTACAAGAAAATGGTCTAAATTCCTATCATACTTTTTATATAGAGGGTCTGCACGTGACGTCACCGCTTGCGGAAGTCACTGCGGTTCTGCCACTGAGTGGCAGAAAGAGGGAGATGAGTGACAGCGTCAGCTTCAACCCTGTCTAATCTGAAGAACAATATCGAATAAAAAATGGGGCAGAGCTGTTGTGAGATTGATTGTATTTTTAGGTTCTTAAAGCAGTGGGAGCTATCGTTTTACAGACACCGAAAGACAAAGAAAAGAGAAGTTTTAGAAGATTTATGGATCCTGTTTCATGTCAGGTAACATTGCTGTATTTTTGGGTCCAGTCAGACCTGAAATGACCTATTGTTTTGGCTAACGGTCCTTCTTAGTGCAGCTCTTGGTTTCATGATCAGCTCTTTCATGGTTTTTGTCTTCATTTTGTGATTGTGAACCTTGTGCTCCTACATGATTAGTAAACTAACTGAAACTGAGGCCAACCTAGTTTTACAAATACAGAGGAACTGGAGAATAAAGCTACGACGGAGTATTAGGACCACAGAAGAACAGAAAAACACTGGTCACTACCAGAAGAAAGTCAGAAAATAACGATATAAAACCTGTAATTTTATGAGATTAAAGTCGAATACAAAAAGAATCACAATGTTATGAGAATAAAGTCGTAGTTATAAAAAAAACTTATAATTTAACAAAAATGTCATTCATTTATGAGATTAAAGTCGTCATATTCCGACAATAAAGCCATAATATGATCAGAATAATGTGTTAATTTACACCAGGTGGTGTAAATCTGCTAATTTCCCAGAATGCAGTGGTGCCTTGCTGGTCCACAGCAGTAGTATCTGTGTTGGATAAAGGACTGGATCTGAACTAGACTCAGTAAATCTGCTCAGTCCCAGTAGATCATGCAAATATTCACTGGGGTCAGTCCACGGTCTACTGGAAATGACCTTTGGATCAGCTGGTTCTGGGCCCTAGTTTTAGACCCTCTGGATCAGCTGGTTCTGGGCCCTAGTTTTGGAGCCTTTGGATCAGCTGGTTCTGGGCCCTAGTTTTGGAGCCTTTGGATCAGCTGGTTCTGGGCCCTAGTTTTGGAGCCTTTGGATCAGCTGGTTCTGGGCCCTAGTTTTGGACCCTGGTTGTCAGTCCTGATGAAACCATGTATATTAGTTTCAGGTCCAAATAGCGCTGATCCCCTCCCCCCTGGATCAGGTCTGGATCCTCCATTTGTGTCCACATGTAAGTGTTCACGGACCACTTGTTCTTTGGTAGCTGGTACAGATCCATGTCCAGTCCAAATGTCCTTCATTTAATTTCAGATTTCCCATTCTCCCTTTTCTCTGGCTGTGTTTACTGCTATACTCCGTCATGTTGAGCAGGTTGGTTTAAGACACTCAGTCTGACTGAGAGGGGCGTGGCCTGGGGGGGAAGTGACATGTGCATATCCTCTATAGATGTCATGTTTCCAAATGGATGATAGCTCATTGAGCCAAATAGTCATTTCTCAACCAGCGTCAAATTGAAACTGTCTTCTCATCTGGTGTTGTGTCGATTTAATGATGTGCTTGTGGCAATAAAAAAACAAATGTATGGTTTTCTCACTTTAGCAAATAAATGAATCCCAGAATACTTTACTGTGCAAAACATGTAACTCATGTTTGCCTTTTGTAAACATCACCTTCAGGTTTTGATATGCAAACCCTCTGAGTATTAAAATACTTTTCTCATGCACTCAGCAAGTGCTAGATGAGTAATTTTTTGGAAGGAATGACGCCAAAGTCGAAGTGAGGCTCTCACAGTCTGTAAATGTTTTAATTATGAAGCACAAACACATGGAGACACATGGCATAACAGTGCATATTTGGGATGTTAAAGCAACATCTGCCTTTTATAAGACCTCACGTCATTATCTGCTGGTGAGACTTTTGCTTACTGACGTACATGCAAGCGTGAGGCCAGAAAAACACCTTATGCTTCCCAATTTATTTCTTTTCCTGTGTTTATCTTCTCTTTCCAAACCCCCTGCTGGTATTCACTCACATCCGCCAGTGATTTAATGATTATAAGAAAGGAAGGAGGGCATTATGGGACCCCTGACAGCATTGACACCCAGATGTTTGAGGTGTGTTCTTCATCTGCTTTGGACTGACGGAGCAGGTCTTCATTTCCAAGTTTGGCAAGACCATCTGAAAGAAAAACCCCCAGTGCCATCACTTTCTAGCACTCAAGCCGGGCGTTTCCATGACAACTGTTCTTCCTGGTTTAAACTGATTAAAGGTTCAATCCTATTTCAGATGTCCATGTAAACACCTTATTCCAGTTGGAAAAGAAAAGTTGGGATTAAATTTAAACCTGATTAAAGTCACTGGTTTATTCCACTTTTGAATGTGGTCTAAATTCTTCCTGGACATGTAAAGCCTTTATTCCATTTAGACTTTATTCCTTCCATTCTGCACATGCTCAGTGTCTTGTCCTGTGGTGATGACGCACACATTCTGTGCTGGTGGAAGAATCTGCACTGCAGTCTAGTCTTCCCAAAGCGTTCCAGTGGGCTATTCTGATGGGATCTACCAGCCTGGAAAACCCTGAAGGAACAGTTCAACACTGGCTTTGGATTCATTCATTTGTCATGAACTAATGAGTTCCACAAGTGGGACAAACAGTTTGAACTGCAGCCCTTCTGTTAGCTTAGCTTAGCCTAGCTTAGCATAATGGCTTCATTCCTCTGGTCGGACGTAGCCAGGCTTTTAGAGGTGATTTGTAGTATTTTAGGAGTGATTTTGGTAAATTCAGTTCTCCCTAATCATTCCTTTAGTCCGCTGGGGTCAGTATGATCACAAACTGAGGCTCAGATCATGGTCATGTGACTTACTGCAGGAATAAAATCTGGGCAAATAATAACTAATGCAAAGCTAAAACGCTAAAGCAAAGCTAATTTAGCGCATGCATCCCTTCCAACAAAAAGGTTTTCCAACTTTCGTCAACACAACAGTCCCAAGATTGTATGAGTGCAGTAAGTCGCAGATCTAAAGAAATAATTAGAGAGAATCAGATTTCACAAAATCACTGACAAAAGACGACAAATCACCTTTAAAAAACTGGCTACGTGTGACCATGGAAATGTAGTGACTATGCTAAGATAAGCTAACAGAAGGGCTCAGCTAAGCTAACAGAAGGGCCGCCAGAACCGAATAAACGTTTCTCATGTAAACCTTTATTCAGGTTTAACATTTCCATGTAAACAGAAGAGAAAGTACTTTAGTTCCGGATTAATTTCTTCTGGAAAAATAAATTGGATTTAAAAAACATCATGTAACCGTACACAAGGGGGCCCTCACTATACATCTGACTGTGGGATTGCTGTCATTAGACCTCATAATTATCTACTTGGATCACTAATGGCATATAGCTATAAAGTGTTCAAGTAGTTTTATTCATGTACAGATCTGATGTAGTTCTACTTTCCTTTTAAACCTCTTTAGTTTTCTCAGCTTTATTTCTTCTTTCTTATTTCTACTCCTAGTTATGGGATCGAGAACCGATTCTTTTTGAGAACCGGATCCCAGTAGCTCAATTCCTTGGAATCATTTGCTTGCCTGCTTATCGATTCCGCCTTCGTTGCGCATGCACGATGACGTCACGCGTACGCTGCATTGTTTTGATCAGAACGTAGACAACATAGAGTTGAGGCAGAAACGGACTAAAAAGATGACACCGGGTCCAAACAGACCACACCAGGTCCAAACAGACCACACCGGGTCCAAACAGACCACACCAGGTCCAAACAGACCACACCGGGTCCAAACAGACCACATTAGGTCCAAACAGACTACACCAGGTCTAAACAGACCACACCGGGTCCAAACAGACCACATCGGGTCCAAACAGACCACACCGGGTCCAAACAGACCACATTAGGTCCAAACAGACCACACCAGGTCTAAACAGACCACACCAGGTCTAAACAGACCACACCAGGTCCAAACAGACCACACCAGGTCTAGACAGACCACACCAGGTCCAGACAGACCACACCAGGTCCAAACAGACCACACCAGGTCTAAACAGACCACACCAGGTCCAGACAGACCACACCGGGTCCAAACAGACCACACCAGGTCTAAACAGACCACACCAGGTCCAGACAGACCACACCGGGTCCAAACAGACCACACCAGGTCTAAACAGACCACACCAGGTCCAGACAGACCACACCGGGTCCAAACAGACCACACCAGGTCCAGTTGAACACTGTCAAAGCTTCCATTTCTTCTACAGGTGGAATCCCTCCAGTCTGCTCAAACATTTGTCCACATGTGATTCATTTACGGGAATGTCACATATTTGATTCTCTACTCAGCGGTGCTTGTGAACCCAGCAGCAGAGTGAACACCAGGCCGTCATCAGGGCCCGGTTCCGGTTCCGGTTCCAGTGCAGGCAACAAATGTCGTACCTAATCAAATACAAGTTTCCGAAGGAAGGGGAAAGGAAACAGTGGGAGATGGGCAGAGTTGAACTGGTTCGACGTAGTGGAAATGCAGCAATAGAGGAATTAGTAAAGAGTCTTTAGTTTCACTTCCACTGTACGCCCCCCCCCAAACCGAGCCCAGTGTCATCTGTTCTTATTATTTGTCCATACTGTATATGTTCTATTTTCTGTGCAGATGGAAATATAAAACACAGTTAATGCAAACACACCTGTTTGTACTCTTTTATTCCCTCACCCAATGAGAATCAATAAGAGAATTGGATCGATAAGCAAAATCGATAATGGAATCAGAATTGACAAATTCTTATTGATTCCCATCCCTCGTTGTGACGGACACAATGCATGTTTAATGAGACTAATATTCAACTTCCTGTCCAGTCCCTGTTCTCAGTCTATTGTCTCCAGATGAACTCCTTGTGTCGTCATATGGTTTCCTCGGCTTAAACAGTTCAAGCTCCTTAAACTTGAGTGGACGGTCAGTCGTGTCCACGGGCGTGCGGCCCGTAGCTATGACCTGAAGCACGGCACGTATGGAGGAAACCGCTCCAGTTGGAGAAATCGGATCCATCTATGGGGAATATCCCAAAATAAACTCCTCTGTTCTCCCATATCAGGCCTTGTATAAATAAGATAGCACTGCAGGCACACTGCACCATGGGAATTAGCCAATCCAGTCCTGTAAACATCAGCCAATGACTTCTGGCAGGCTGGCCGGCTCTCAGGAGGGGAGGTTCTGCTCTGGAATTCATAAATAAATCACTTTTCTGGGAGGATTATATGTCCACAGTCCCCGTCCTCCCAGCCCCCTCCCCCCAAAAAATAAACAGGGCCAAGCAGAAATAGCAGAGTTTAAGCACCACTACAGGAAATTATCTGGGCTTGTTGCTATAATTTTAGGACATTATTTTCATAGCATTTGCATTTTAGTGAGACCCCAACTTTTTCAGAGCATGTTACACAATCCCCTCCACTCCCTGCTCCAGTATGTGAGTGCACATACCAACATGACATGAAGATAAATAAATAAAACAGGTCACCTCAACAGAATAAAGGAGCCTCTGTATTATTTGGATGACTTAGAATATGATAAGATACATAAACCCCCCCGCCCCCCATCTTTAAATAGTTTTCAACACAGAATAAAGGTCAAGTAACTGTGCTTGTTTTCTGTCAAGTTTGGAGAGACTGTTTATGCCATTAACAGGTTCCCACAGGAAGTAATGCAGCAATATTTAAAGCCTGCACAGGGCCTTCACATAATCACCTCCCAAGACAAACATTTGTGCTGAATGAAAGTGGGGTTGGAAATCAGTGGAATAGTGGAAACGATAACATTTCATTTTCATTGCACCCTTTTTGATAACATACTTTAGTGAAAGAAGAGGAAGCGACTGATAAAAACAGCAATGTAATGCAGTGAGCATTAGTGAGTGGAAAGTACAAAAGGGGCTGTTTTTTTTTTTTTTTTTTTTTTTAACAACAGTTTAGTAATATTTAAAAATGATAGTCACTGGTGGCAGAGACTGATGGTTTATAAATTTGTGTTTCATATGATTGAATTTGTGATCTTTCACAAATAGTTTGATGAATGAATGGTACCACATTAGAAAGGGCTAAAGCACACTGTAAAAAATGACGGTAGAATTAACACCAAGAAGTTGTAAAATTGCAACATAGAAAAACTGTAAGTGACAATACAATGAAAAGTTGTTTATTTGAAAAGATTTTTGTGTTAACGTTTGAATCAAATATAGCCATCCAAACACATGCACTCATAGGTTAATGGGTTCATCTAAATACCCCATAGGTGTGAATGTGGCAGTGGTTGTTTGTCTCTATATGTTCAGGCCTGAGATGAACTGGTCACATGTCCAGGGTGAACCCCGCCTTCACCTGTAAGTAGCTGCAATAGGCTCCAAGCGACCCCCGTGACCCTAGTGAGGATAAAGCGGGTTCAGAAAATGAATGAATGAATGAATGAATGAAGTGTTCGTGATTCCTGCCAAAATGTGTGCTAGTGTTTCCCGCCACACTAATGGCGGCAAATTCAAATGGAATGTACGTTTTAATATTTAGTCTGTAATGTGTCTTTAAAGGGCCAAAGGCCTTGGGGGGTCCCACCAGGAAACCAGAGGGAACAGAACTGAGGACAGATTTGATAAATGCCAGAATGGTATGAATTTGTGAAAAAACTAGTCATTTTGGTGACCTTTAACCTCCTAATGACCTTGACATTAGACTGATCATAGTACAAAGTACTCTGACCATACAATATGGCACTGACAGGATCATGAACTGTCCCATCATGAACATATTTATACACTGCACTGGACAAAAGAGTGGAGAAGCTGTGAAAGTGGAGATTTTCAGGGTTAAAAGAATCATTTTTTGGGTGGGTGGGTGGGGGGTTTGGATGAAAATTTGAAAAAAAATTACACAGGAGTGCTTAGAACATCTTGTTGCATGAGAAAATCAGGGCTAATGTGGTATTTGATATTAAGCCCCCCCTCCCCCCCCCCCACACACACTATTAATGAGTTCCAAGCATCCATAACCTGTAAAACAGAACCTAACTGTCACTTATAAAATATATCAATATTTATTAATAAAGTAAAACCATTCCTAATTGGTAAAAGAGAATGCAACTGTAAAGTCTAAAATAGACCACTGCTATTATAATCCATAATACACAAGGGCAGACTGCCTGTTTAGCTCATCACAAATGAACAATTTCTACTTTCTATTTGTTTGTACTTTAACTTTTAGACACATTTTCAAAAGCGTTGTTCTGAGGTGTTTTTTTTTTTTTTTTTTTTTCCAACTTCTTTTCTTGTGGATAACTGAATATATATATGTAGATACTTCCATGACTTGTGTGTCAACCTGCCTGATATCTGTAAAAATTACAGCTCACAGGTTACTGTAAACCTGTTTTAAATATTCAGTGCATTACTCTGTATTACAGATTTGTTACCGTAACCACAGTCTTTTTCTAGTTTCACGCCACCATTTGTCACTACCACTATATTTTTCCACTGAACTGCAGCTACACAGGAATTGCAGGCAGTTAGACTTAGTACCAGGCAAAAAAGTACAATAAAATATGCTAATGTTAACGAATCAGCTGCACATGCTTTTTTTTTTAGACTGACAGATAGATAGATAGATAGATAGATAGATAGATAGATAGATAGATAGATAGATAGATAGATAGATAGATAGATAGATAGATAGATAGATAGATAGATAGATAGATAGATAGATAGATAGATAAAGTGCACAGCGGAAATAAATTTTAGACCTGGATGTGATGAGAAATAAACATAAAGTTTCAGAAAATATTTTTTTTATATATATATTTAACCCTTTCATGCATAGTGGTCACTACACTGTAAAAAAAATCCTGTTGTTGTACATGTACTGTTACAGGCCTAATATATATAAAAGTTTTAAAAAGTAAACATTTACCAATGTACCATTTCAAATGTGTAAATGAATGGGTTGGTAGAGTTGGTAGAGCGGCTCGTCCAATAACCAAAGGGTTGGTGGTTCCAATCCTGGCTCTGACTGTCCATATGTCCAAGTGTCCATGGAAGACACTGAACCCTAAACTGGTCCCAGTTGGACCTGGTGGATTTGGAAAGAGCTGTGGACCCCATGAAGGAGGAGAAAATGAGCTAAAGAAGTGCAGAACATTTACCATTTAAATCCACTGTTAAATCTACATGTTTAAACTGTTAAATCTACATGTTTAAACTGTTAAATCTACATGTTTAAACTGTTAAATCTACATGTTACTCTGTAAATATGTTTACAGTTGGATGTGTTTTTTACAGTATTGTTCTGGAAACCACAGCTGCCAATTTTTTTCCATAAAAACAACAGGATTTTTTTTTAATAGTGAGGAATAAAAACACTCAGGAAAAAACTCTTGACTAAGGTCTTCATAATTCGTGCGTCAAAGGGTTAATATGCCTTACAGAAAACACGTATGATTGCCATGACAACAACAAAAAAAACCCTCTCTGATCTAACAAACCAGAAATTTTAACCAAATAAAGATATAAACATCACGGAAACAAACATGTAACGATTCTTATGTGAATCAAAGAAAACATGTTTTTTTTTTCCAAGTGGAGGAGGTTGTTGTTGTTGCTCTTTCATGCGTCTAGTTTCTTCTGGTGTGGGTATGAACGGGTTAACCAGCTCAGCGGTTTAAGCGTCTTCATTCTGTACACAGAAGTGTGGAGTGGAGCGCTCCTTTCTCCTCCTCTGCATGTTCCATACAGTCTACAGCAAAACAAAACAAAAAAAAAAACACTTTTACTCATACAGTACAAGGCACAGAAAAGTCTGGTGAGTGGGATGGACGCCTGCAAAGAAGAAGACATGCAGAGACAGTGCAACCCCCGACATCCTGTTCAGAATGTCTGCTGAATATACAGGTGCTACACAGAACCCCCTGAAACCCAGCCTGGCACACAGTGGCCGACAGTTATGGGTCAGAAAATACATGAATGGCATTTTTTTTTTTTTTTTTTACTGTTTTTCAATAAAGAAAGAAAAAATTCAAGGTGATTTTTGAAGCATTATCAAACTGGTACTGTGATAAGTAGGTCTGGGGGGGAAAGTAAGGGGGCTTCCTCTTTCCACATCAATGAGATAAGCCAGGAAGTGACCTAACTTCCTGTAGCGGGCTGTGGCATGAGGCTGATAGCTAGAGCTGCATGTGTTCCAGTCCCAGACAGAAAGTGCATGCAAACATTCAGCTGACGTAAAGTGCTTCAGATCTGTCCTTTATATTTATCTTTATATCAGCCATTTAATATAAACCCCCATAGAATTTTCTTTCAAGATGTGAGGCACACTGTAAAAAATGACTGTAGAATTAACACCAAAAAGTTATAAAATTGCAACATAAAAAAACTGTAAGTGACAATACAATGCCAAGTTGTTTATTTGAAAAGATTTTTGTGTTAACGATTGAATCAAATATAGCTGTAGTTTTTACAGGAAAAGTATGTGAACAAAACCAGATTTGGATGTAGAAATGATGGATTTGTATTGTTTTTAGAAAATAAAACTGTAAATTGAAAAACAATGTGGTGCCGTTTAAATTGCAAAGACCATAATGTTGAAATAACGGCATATTTGCTTTCTTATATACAGGGTGGGGAAGCAAAATTTACAATGAACATTTAGTTGTTTTTTCTCAGCAGACACTACGTCAGTTGTTTTGAACCCAAACATATACTGATGTCATAATCATACCTAACACTATTATCCATACCTTTTCACAAACTTTTGCCCATATGAGTAATCAGGAAAGCAAACGTCAAAGAGTGTGTGATTTGCTGAATGCACTCGTCACACCAAAGGAGATTTCAAAAACAGTTGGAGTGTCCATAAAGACTGTTTATAATGGAAAGAAGAGAATGACTATGAGCAAAACTATTACCAGAAAGTCTGGAAGTGGAGGAAGCAACAAAAACGTACCAAAGCTTTTATTAAAGCTCTCAAATCCAAAATCCTAAAGGATCCAACCAAATCCATGAGAAAAATGGCAATTGAACTTGAGGTAGACAACAAGACTGTTAGAAATGCAGTAAAATATGATTTGAAGATTTAAATTCTCATGACTTTCAATAAACTAATTGGTCATACACTGTCTTTCAATCCCTGCCTCAAAATATTGTAAATTTTGCTTCCCCACCCTGTATATATATATATATGTATATATATATATATATATATATATATATATATATATATATATATATATATATATATATATATATATATAGATAGATAGATAGATAGATATATAGATATATAGATATATATATATACACACCTGGTGGATTTGGAAAGAGCTTTGGACACCATGAAGGTGGAGAAAATGAGCTAAATAAGTGCCATCCGTTTACCATTTAAATCCACTGTTCAATCTACATGTTTAAACTGTTCAATCTACATGTTACTCTGTAAATATGTTTACAGTTGGATGTGTTTTTTACAGTATTGTTCTGGAAACCACAGCTGCCAGTTTTTTTTCTGTAAAAACAACAGGATTTTTTTTTTTTTACAGTGCTGATGATGTCTTGCCCTTGATACTTGGCCACATTGTAAAAAAAATCCTATTGTTTTTACAGAAAAAACTGGCAGCTGTGGTTTCCAGAACAATACTGTAAAAAACACATCCAACTGTAAACATATTTACAGAGTAACATGTAGATTTAATATTTAAAACATGTAGATTGAACAGTTTAAACATGTAGATTTAACAGTTTAAACATGTAGATTGAACAGTTTAAACATGTAGATTTAACAGTTTAAACATGTAGATTTAACAGTGGATTTAAATGGTAAATGTTCTGCACTTCTTTAGCTCATTTTCTCCTCCTTCATGGTGTCCACAGCTCTTTCCAAATCCACCAGGTCCAACTGGGACCAGTTTAGGGTTCAGTGTCTTCCATGGACACTTGGACATATGGACAGTCAGAGCCAGGATTGGAACCACCAACCCTTTGGTTATTGGACGAGCCGCTCTACCAACTCTACCAACCCATTCATTTACTAATTTAAAATGGTACATTGTAAATGTTTACTTTTTATAACTTTATATATATATATATATATATATATATATATATATATATATATATATATATATATAAAGCAAATATACCCTTATTTTAACATTATGGTCTTTGCAGTTTAAACGGCATCACATTTTCAATGTACAGTTTTAGTTTCTAAAAACAATAGAAATCCATCATTTCTTCATCCAAATCTGGTTTTGTTCACATACTCTTCCTGTAAAAACTATCATTAACACAAAAATCTTTTCAAATAAACAACTTTGCATTGTATTGTCACTTACAGTTTTTTTTTTAATGTTACAATTTTACAACTTCTTGGTGTTAATTCTACAGTCATTTTTTACAGTGTATGATTGTAGTCAAAATGTCCTAAAAGTAACCTAGGCCATGTAGGGGTGATGATATTTCTGGGTCATAAACTGATCATCCAAGATAAAAAAAAAAAAAAAAAAAGACTCTTGCAGTAACTGATGTTAACTTTGAGACCAACCCATTGTGGAAAAATGAAATGATGATTTTATTGTGAGAAGCAGCTGCAAGTGACTCACAGTCTGAAGATGAACCTGGTAAAGTGCTTCATTATTCATTATTAATGAAAGCACTGCTGGAGATTTATGTTCCTTTGTAATACATAGCAAGTCTAGTTTTATTGCTCATTATTTTTGTTTATCTTCCCCGTCTTCTTACACACTGTAAGCCATATCACATGACTCTGGGCTTTCAGTCCGTCAGAGGTGGTGTTTGTGCCTGCATGTATGCTAAATGTCAGCTTGCTTTCACACCTACCTCATTTGGTCTTTTGGACTTTTTCAGTTTGATCCAAACCACATTTATAGATATGAAAACCAGACTGGGGTGAGGACCAAAGAGCTGGTCTTTGGTCCGACTTAAAGACTTAGCTGTAAAATAAAATAATGAAGTATGGTTCGGTTCATTTTTTACAGTGTGAAAACACTTCTTGGATGAAACATTTACATAAAGTTCTGTAAGATTGCTGTCACCACTAAACAAAGGAGATGGAAGACGTATGAGCCCAGTTAACAATGAAGAGGTGAACTTGGAAACTTTATTTATGAAAATGTTCATGGGAACAAAATATGAAAAGAAAAACATTGACTTGTGGTGAGTGTTAAGATGCTGAGAGGGAAATGAAAGCATGGTGAGCACTTAACTCAAGTTTAACTCTGGAGTCTTCTTGTATTTTCCTTTAAAGCAGGGCTGTCAAACTCATGTTAGTTCAGTTCCACATTCAGCTCAATCTGATCTGCAGTGGGCCGAACCAGGAAAATAAGAACAGAATAATATAGAAATAATGTCAACGCCAAACTTTTCTCTATGTTTTAGAGCAAAAAAGTTAATTTACATTATGAAAAGGTTTACATCTACAAACTATCCTTTCAAAAGCTGTGAATAACATGAACAAACTGAAAAAATAAGTGTAATTTTAACACTATTCTGCCTCAGTTTATCATTTCCACATGTACGTTAGAACTGACAGATCACAGTGGATCTACAAACACACAAAACATTTAATAACACACAGAATATTGTTAAAATTGTACTGACTTCTCTTAAGACATTTCAGGTTATTCATATTTGTTCAGGTTATTCCCATTTTTTGTGAAATTATACTTTGTTTTAGTGTAAATATATGAAAATATTTACATTTACAAAGAGAAACATTTGCAGTTGTCATTATTTCTATGTTATTCTGATCGTATTGGACTGGTCTGACCCACTGGAGATTGAATTGGTCTGAATGTGGAACCTGAACTAAAAGGATTGTTAATATCTTCAGTGTAATTTTTGCATTTCACAAATTCATCCCAGGGTCCGGACTGGACCTTTTGGCGGGCCGGATTTGGCCCCTGGGCCGCATGTTTGACACCTGTGCTTTAAACCAATGTGAATAACATGAACAAACTGAAATTTCTTATGAAAACTAAGTGCAATTTTACCAATATTCTGTCTCAGTTTATCATTTACACATGACAGTGGATCAACAAATACACAAAAAATTGAATAACAGACAGAAAATTGGTAAAATTACACTTCAGACCTTTCAAAATGTGCATATTTGTTCAGGTTATTTGTGTTTTTCTGAAATGATAGTTTGTTTTAGTGTAAATACAATAAAATGACGTGAAAATGTTGACATTTATAAAGAGAAAAATTTGGAGTCTGAGCATCCCTGCTTAGACTGTTGCCCCCGTGACCCGGCCCAAGACGAAGCCAAAGATAATGGATGGATGGATGGATGGATGGATGGATGGATGGATGGATGGATGGATGGAAAATTTGGAGTTTAGAGTATTTCTAGGTTATTATGACAGTATTTGACTGATCGGACCCACTGCAGATTAAATTGGTCTGTATGTGGAACCTGAACTAAAATGATTAACATCTTCAGTGTAATTTTTACTTTTCACTAATTCATCCTGCAGGGCCGGACTGAACCCTTTGGGGGGCCGGATTTGGCCCCCGGGCCACATGTTTGACACCTGTGGTGTAAAACCTTTGCACAGAGCTGCACATACTGTACATAACTGTTTCCTCTGTTTATGTGGTAATTGGCTGGAGAATGCAGTTTACCAAGCCAAACATTTTTCAAAGAATAGAAGTGACACTTCAGAGTGAAGCTCCCTGCTCCTTTTATTCTGTGATCATGCCAGGGCACAAACTCCTATAACTGGGACTCAGTGAGGAACAGGACAGACATGAAAAAAGAAAAAAAGCCTTCATCAAGTCAGATCTCCAAGAGCACATCAGAACGACAAGTGTGACCATGGCCTGAGAGGACACATTGTGAAACACTGTTTGTAAACTGAACCCTGAACCAGCGACTGCCGAGTTCACTGCATGAGTCACAGCCTGCGGTGTCGCCAGGATTTAACAGCTCGGTAAACAAGGCAACAGATTGCCAAACAGGAGAAAGTGCCCTGGAAAGTCCCCAGGAAGCTCGGCTGCGTGGACCGAAAATCATCTTCAACCTCAATCGATTGATAAGACCGAACTCTGGGCTGACGCTTTATCTGTAACCTGAGGAAGAAAACCGGAGATCAGAAGTTCAGACAAAAGGCTGCGTGCAGTATGTGTGTGTTTTTGTATCGGTGAGAGACTGAAAGAGAAAGAAAAAAGAAACAATGTGAAGCAATGAAAGGAACCAAATGAGAGAAGTATACCCACTGAAAAAAGTGAATAAAGAAAGAACAACGAGATTCTATGAACAGTTACAAGTTTTTACATTTTGCTTCATATTTGTACTGCATCTTGTGACACATTTATGTACTCATTCTGGTCTGGTATAATGTTTTTGCATCGTTCCGTCAGGTATATGTTTACCTATGTTCTGTACTTTCTAGACATGTAGTTTTGCACTTGGTTTTGTATTCATTTTGTTTATCTTTGGATGTATTTAGTTTGGTTTGACTTTATACAGTATGATTTTAGAGCTAGTTGTGTATAACTAACCATTAAAGCTATTATTATTTAGAAGGGGGCAGGAAATAAAAGATTTTCTTCATCCTGCTCCTTTTCCAGCATGGGTGTGTCCATGTTTGTTTACTGGATGATTATTGAATGTTTGCTCATGAAATGTACAACCATGAACCAAATACATGAAAATGAATGAATGAATGAATGAATGAATGAAAATAAAGAGACTGAAAATACAGCCTCTTTTTCACTAAAAAGGTCTGTGATGGACACGGCCACACAAGGGTAATATCTTCACAAACACCATCATCATATTAGTTTCATATCATATTATTTTGTATAAGTTTGGTTAGCAGCACATGGTTTTCATTTGCAGTCAGTCATTTAACATACACATTTTAGTTTATTTTGTACTTCTTTATTTTTTAATCTTACATTGTAAATATAGGTGCACACATATTAACCCTCTGGTATCCCGTCCAGTAAGGCCCTTACTAAGCACCAAGTGTGTGTTTTTTGCACACTTGTGGAATAATGTCAAAAAATATTTTTATACAGTTTGTTTTTAATTCTTTTACACTTTTTTCTATTTCATCAACTTGAGCCGTAAATAAAAAATACCAAATACTCAATAACTGTCACATTTTTTAACCCTTTAAATGCCGTGTTTGTAATGGAAACAAACCTTTTTTTTTGGATGCAAAAACAAAACAAAAAAAAAACAATAATTTTTTTCAATATACTACATAAAAATTAGATCACATATTTGATTTTTTCATCCTGGCATATGTCAGTGATTAACTCCAACATTAGTTAATCTGCATTATTATTTTTGGCGCTAGGTCAAATGTTCAAAAATACTAACATCTGTCACCAAGTGTGCCAAAAATGCACACCTATAAATCCAACTATTAAATATTATATATTGATTTATTTTTCTGCTCTAGTTTGATTTTATTTTTGTAAATCCAGCTCAGTCCTAATCATACAGATCAAATGTTAGAAATAGTGTGTTTTAGGCACACTTGGCAGACAGATGCTAGTCTGGTCATTTTCTTTTGTTTACAATGTGCACATTTGAGTTGGTGGACAGAATTTTAAAGATCATGCAAAAATGAACAACTTTTGAATTCTAACCTTATTTAAATTGTGAAAAATAATATGAAGTTTTTTAACATGAAGTGCAAAGTGTGCCTAAAAAGTGCTCCCAGATACCGGAGGGTTAACAGTGTAGGGTAACAATTAAATTATTTGTTTTGTTCTGTTAGTCTTTGGTGCTGTTGTTTTGCGTTACCATGTGTCGTGTCCTGGCGTCATCTGGATGTGGGGGAAAGGCGTGGCTAAGGGTGGAACAGACCTATATACTGCAGCCAGCTCGTTGGAAGGCACCATGGGCTGCGGTGACAGGGGGGGGATTTAGTGTTATCAGGGTTTCAGTTGTATTTAGTTGTAGTTAGTGTTCATTTGGTTTTCCCCTTGTTTATTTCATGGTTTGGCCGAGGCACTATATATGTTCCCTTTGTCTCATTTTGTTCGGTCAGTTTTTGTCAGTTTGTTTGATACCTCAGTTTGTGTTCACAGCCTGAGTTGCTATTATTTTTGAGCACAGTTCTGTTATGTTGACCTCTTTTATATATTCACTTGTTAAAATTATCGTTTGTAATCCTTTTTAGCTTACCGGCCGATAGGCTGTGAGCTGCTGTCGTCATGTGGACTCCGGCGTCATCGTCTGTCGTCCGTTACAAAACTTTCAATCGTCTTCTTCTCTGAAACTACAATTCCCATTGACTTCAAACTTGGTATACAGCTTCTTTATGATGTCAACAAAAGTTAGTGAAATTATTTGGATCTGGATCTGATTCTGGATTTGGTGCCATTTTGAAAAATGTCCCCATTATCAGAGATAGGAAGTGGATGGATGCAATAACTCAGTAAATCTAAATGATCTCCAGTGTAAATGTCTCCAGTCCAGCCCTGATGGGGAGATGACCCAAACAGAATGTCCACATGCTGATCAGGATCTTCTTCTGGATCTGGAACTGACGCAAAATTTAACATGGGCTCTTATGGGGAAAACATTTCAATCGTCTTTTTCTCCCAAACTCCAGTTGTGATTGACTTCAAACTTGGTATACAGCTTCTGTATGATGATGTCAACACAAGGGATTGAAATTATTTCCATGCAGATCTGATTCTGGATTTGGTGCCACTTTGAAAAATGTCCCCATTATAACAGATAGGAAGTGGATTGATCCAATAAATCAGTATCAATGATATCAAGTGTGAATTTGAATTTTTTACAGATCTGATTGGAATATGACCAAAACATGGACTATTTCTGTAATAGAATAAATACACAGAACTGGGGGAGAATAAATGGATCTGGATACATTTCACAAGTGTTTGCTCCTGGAGGATTCTGTTGGGTCTCTGTAAAACTTGATTTGATTCTGATTTGAATTGATAAAGCACTTTGTGACTCTGTCTGTGAAAAGTGCTCTATAAATAAAATTTACTTCCTTACTTATTTCCCAAAGCTTTGAATTTGGCTGCTAAGCTACAGGGCCACTGGTCCTATTTTTTGGAATAACTCTGGGTAAATAAAAACCCACTTGTGAAACTTTAGTCCTGTCTCCTGGTCATCTTGCTGCTTAGTCCCTAAAATGCTCCGTATTGTCAGTCTGTGTTACATCACTAGTCAACAAAACCACCATTAATTCAAAATGACCCTTCACCATATGAGGGGGTTTTAGAAAGCATGCACCCCAGACACAGTCTCACCTTTTGTTCTGTGGGCGGTGGAGTAATGACTCATGGTAGACAGTGCACTTTCCCAAAATCAGTGTTGGCACAGGTCAGCGTGCCCCTTTAGTTCTGATAATGGAGCTGCAGGGCCACATGAAGACAGAGTAGACACACTGACAAAGTCAAAAGTCCAGAGTTTGAACCCAGTCCACTCTGGACTTGGCTGCCGCTCAGAGAGGCTACAGGCCACTCCGTCTGATAAACAACTGAGAGGGAGCCGAGCTGCATCTACATGAGGAAAGGAAAACAACTGTTCAGATGAAGTGATGGGTCACATACGGCTCCAAAAAGGACTGAAGTATGTTTAGATGATTTTCCACAACTAAAAGCTCTTACTCATTCTCACTCTCACTGATGACCTTACAAAGCTGAGGACTTTGACACTGAATAAGGAGTCATTAATATTAACCCTTTCATGCATGAATGATGAGAACCTTAGTCAATATTTTTTTCTTGAGTGATTTTATTCCTCTTTAGGCATGAAAAAAAAAACTATGCAATTAAAAATTTTTTATGAACCTATTTTTCATGGAGTTAAAAAAAATGTCCACTCAGCTGGACATTTTTTTTAACTCCATGAAAATGTAAATAATTAGTGTAAAATACAGTTTGTCATCTTTTCATGGTCATCAGATATGACCCATTTGGATGTTCAGAGGCTCCGTAGTTACCGTGGAAACACCATCATCTTCTACAACATTGATTCACCAGTAAAACCCATGGAGTTGGAGCAATGACAGTGGATGGAGACACTTGATTAATGATAAATTTGCTGGAAAAAGTCACTTTTTTTTTCTGTTTTCACTTTTTCTGATTCAATAACCTTTGAATTTACTCTGAGTTTTAATAAACATCAACATGATCAACAGATTAAATATAATAAAATAACTACTTTACACTGAAAAAACACTAAATACAGAGGATAATGTAAAAATAAATGGTGATAAATACTTAAGAAAGGTTAAATAGAGAGAAAAAATCATTTGGGAACTGCCATAAAAAAAAACAAAAAAAAACACTGGGTCTTTATGGGTGAAATATTAATAACATTTTATTTCCTAGCCTTTATATTCACTCATGCAGACATTATTCAGGTACCATTAGGTTAAATTACATTGTAGAACAGCTGTCCACTGTAGTGACCACTATGCATGAAAGGGCTAAACATACTCTAATACTAGTTATTACTCACTTCATGTAGATATATACAAAAAAACAAAACCTGTGTTGCTAAAGAAAAATGATAATTACAGTCTAATAACAATCAGCAATTGATTTACGCTCAGACATGTTAGTGCAGATCAGGTTTATCTAGAACAGTAAAGTTACAGTAATGGGTCTGAATGTCAGTGTATTATTATGGGATGGTGCATAAGTGTCCACTGTGTCGGCTGATATGGAACTAAAACAACCAAACCCATGAATATACAAGAGAACAGCTGGAGAAGAACTGTCCTCTGCAGTGACCACTGTGCATGAAAGGGTTAATGGGACTCCTGTGCTGAGTTTCAGATAACACTTTGGTGAAGGTTAGTGAAAGGACTTCTGTAATACACACATCTTGTTGTGTGTTGTTTTAAAGCAGAACCGCAAATGTTCTCCAACTTCAACAAAGCGTCCCAGACCATCAGAGCACAAGCAGGTTTAGGAACTGGTATGTGTTGCAATGTCAGCTGACATAAGAGGATGTTAAAGTGGGTTAACTGTAGCACGGATCATTCCTGAATCAACCCCTTTTTCATATTTAGAGGTGGACTGATCATCCTCCACTGGTCACATGGGGACACATGAACTCTTCAGAGGGTCATGCACATATTCAGAGACCTGAGGTTACATCCAGTCATTAACCGCTATGCATACATGGAAACTCTGCTGCTAATTTGAGTCATTTTGTGCTCTTACTGTCACTTTTGCTGCAAATACATATGATTTTTAAATGTAAAATCTTCACTGTTTAATTGAAAAGAATTTGATTTTATTAGGAAAAGAAAAAAATAAGTTGATTGATAGTATTTTTGGTAGCATATTTGAAATCTGTAACCAATTAATTGCCAATATATGTCATTTCACTTGTTTAGTTAGTGTTCATCATAAAATGAATATAAAAAGGCTAGCACTTTTTGGAATACAAGATTAAATTTAGGTTAAGTTTAACTCACCTTATTATCCCCATAGTAAAATTCAGTCTCTGCATTTTATCCATCCTAACACACAGTGCCTAGCATCAGCATTAGCATTAGCACTCATTAGAAGGAGTGAAGTCCCACTGAAGGTGCTTAGGGACCAACCATTTTTTCTTCCCTTATGACACAGGTATTTTCCAAGATGGCAACGTCAGCCTTCATCAGATTCAAATTCATGACACATAATCTTAGCAGGTGGATTGGCCTCACCAGAGTCCAGACCTGAGGCTCATTAAGAATCTTTCACATATGATAGAGAAGGCTGTATGCAGCAAACTGACTCTCCCATCATCAATGAAAGATATCGGTGAGGTTATGACATTTATTTTGACACTGCATAAGCACTGCATGGCATATACAATGCCACGGCTAATGCATCCCATAATCCAGTGTTTTTCAACCTTGGGGTCAGGACCCCATGTGGGGTCACCTGGAATTCCAATAGGGTCACCTGAAATTTCTAGTAATTGATAAAAATAAAAAATAAAAATTTACTAATAAAAATATATGGTGAGTTGAGAGAGACAAGCTCAAAACATAAAATCGGACCAGTGGCCCTGTAGCTTAGCAGCCAAATTCAAAGCTTTGGGAAATGTCTCCAGATCCATTTATTCTGCCCCAGTTCTGTGTATTTATTCTATTACAGAAATAGTCCATGTTTTGCTCATATTCCAATCAGATCTGTAAAAAATTCAAATTCACACTTGATATCATTGATACCGATTTATTGGATCAATCCACTTCCTATCTGTTATAATGGGAAAATTTTTCAAAGTCGCACGAAATCCAGAATCAAATCTGATCCAAATAATTTCACTAACTTTTGTTGACATCATCATAAAGAAGCTGTATACCAAGTTTGAAGTCAATTGTAGTTTCGGAGACGAAGACGATTGAAAGTTTTGTAACGGATGACAGACCCCAGATGACGACAGTAGCTACAGCCTGTCGGCCGGTAAGCTAAAAAAGACATGACAAACTGTGAGTGTGAAACTGCAGCACTGTGGTTCTGTTTATCTGTCAAATGTTCACTGTGGTCAGTTTCAGATGCTGCAGCTCTTTCATAATTCATAGTTTCAGTTCTTGTTTGTTCAGTATTAATTGTCCTCGTAAATCACAGCTGGACTGACTGGACAGATCCTGACCAAGGAAAATCACATTCTCCCTTTGTGCAGTAATCTACACCTGGATTTACTGCCTCCGTCCACAATAATATACATTATATAGACTAAATGTGTCTAAAATTAACGTTTATTTGCAACATAGTATAGCAAACTATTGCATGATGAAAAACAACTTCTCTGTTTTGAATGTCTGGGGTCACCAGAAATTTGTGATGTTAAAATGGGGTCACGAGCCAAAAAAGGTAGGAAACCACAGTCATAATCAGAGCTAAGATAAAAAATATTGCATGTGAATTTTTTTGGTCTGGTCAATGTATATCCTGTTTTCATCTTAAAGGGGCTGTGACACTAACAGAGGACCATATGAAACAGGCCATCGTCACTGTCAGTTATATATTATACTTTTGAATTAATTCAAACTAAATAACCTTGAACTGGGGACAGTTCTTGATGTCTGTTCATATAATTTTATGCCAAGTTAAATATTGAAACACTGAAAACTTCTCATCAAATCACTTCCAGTACCTTCACACAGACAGAAATAACCTTTTTGATGCTTTAACCACAGTGTATACTTCAATACGATGGACTTTCTTACAGCTCATCATTTCACAGCCTTCTTTACATACATGGGCATTTCAAGACTTTTCAAGGGCGCTTTTTGCCCATAACCAGTATTGGTTGTGTAACAACCCCACACTGCATCAAGACCTGTGTACAGGAAGTGGGCAGAAAGGGGAGTTCTGCAACCGAAAATAACCTGTCAAACACCAAGATGTATGCTTCTAGAGTTTTCTACTCGGGTGCGTCCTCCTTTATGCCTCAGTAACAGGTCATTGTTATAATATCAAGGGGAAATATTTCTAAAAAACAAAAACAGGTGTGGACATTTTCAGATTGAAGAAAGGCAGCTCTCAGCTCTAGTCCAAGCACAGCCTTATGCAGCCGACAAGGTCATTTATTTGAACTCACTTAGGAAAGAAAAAGATCTGTGCTGCGGCCAAGGTTCGAATAGTTTTGGATTTTTCATTCTAGTTTAAGAAACATGTAAAAGGTGATTATAAAAACACACACATATTAAAGTAAGAGTTGCAGTGCAGAGTTTCGAAAGAGAATATAAAATTTAAAAAGTAAAAAGCCTTTTAGTCAGCAGCAGCAGTGAACAGGTGAGTCTGGAACCTGGACTGAACAGAACTCAGACTCTCAGACCTGATATTTTCTGGTAGTTTGTTCCAGATCTACGGAGCATAGAAACTGAACGCTGATTCTCCAGGTTTAGTTCTGACTTTGAGAACCCAGAGCAGACCTGCACCAGACCACCTGAGTGGACTGGATGGTTCAGACTGGACGAGAAATAAATCCCAGACAGGACTCTGCTGCTTTCCATGTTTCCAGGTCGAGTGGGGAAAAGAAGACGACTGGAAACCACAAGTGAACACAAGTGTCGGACCGTTAAACATCATATGGTGCCAGCAGAGAAAATTGCTAGAGTGAAATAAATCGCTTTTGTATCAGTCCGACATTGACAAAAACAAAGGGAATTTTATCCATAATTTTTATCTGTTTTAGTTAGTTTTGTAAACACACAATACAGTTTCAGTTAGTTATGGTTTTTTCTTTTAATTGTAGTTTTTATTTATTTCAGTTAACGAAAATGTTTTTTCAATTCTAGTTTTTGTCATTTCGTTAGTAATCGTTAACGATAATGACCTTGGTTGTGGCTGCAAAGTTCATTATCTAGTGACATTATTTCTTGGGAATCTCAAAGGGGCTCTCTGTGCTCAGAGGTCTGCTGTGGTGGAGGCTCGGCGGTTGGCCTGTTCGTATACGGTCGTTACGTTCCAGATCTCATCTACGCATGTGCACTGCAGATCTGTCAGAAATGCGGCTAGTACGAAGAGGAAGAAACGAACAGGCAGGAATATATTCATGCGAACAGTAGCGATAAGTGCAGATTCATTGTATTCTTTCACATTGTAACTTTTATTAATTGAAATATTTTGAAGTAAACAACCATACAGCCTGTCATAGAAGCATTCAGCACATGTCAGGGGCGGGGCAGTTGTCAGTCTGGGAATTCCCTGGACTCTCCCGATTCAAGTCAGGATCTGTAACTGCAGCACGGGATTGGTCAAACAGGTCATTTACTTTATGTTCATTAAAACGTAGTCAGAGGAAGCCAGAAATGACCTTACTGTTTCTGTAGAATATATGGGATTTCTGCAGTTACAGGTCCTGACTTTATTCTCAGTGGAAAATGTAGTGTTTCAAGATAGTTTGGACATAAAAAAGCATTTTGCTGATATTTCTAGCGAGAAAAATACATTGAAATTTCACCATATTCGTTCAGTTCTTGTAAATGATCTTGTTTGTTATTATGACGAATATTTCACGTCTCAGCATAAAGTTGTTCCAGTGGAACGTTTTCTGCCGTTGCTATGCTCGTTGCTAAGGACGCTGCCACAGATGAAACCAGGTGGCGTGTTTGTTATTGTATTTATTCCTTCCATTCAAAGGTTATCTGGGGCCTGTTCCAGAAAGTGGGTTCAACATACTCTGAGTCTAATTCTAAACTCTGACTCTACTTACCCTGAGTTCAGAAACTTCCAGTATCATTTTCTACTGAGAATGAAAGGAGTGACCGCCATGTTTTTATTTTGAGAAGCCTCACTGTAAACGGTCATGTGACCCGTCCACAGGCCAATGGAAAAGAATGGGATAAAAAAAACGTGAACATTTTACAACTTTCAGGTCCTAATTGTGAAACTGATACATTTTTCACTGTGGATAAACGTAGCTATTTCACATTTTGATCTGAGACTGGGTTGCCCCTGAACAAACATGTGTTTGACACCGCTGCAGCAGAGTATGTTTTTTTACACAAGTTCGAATCCTTCTATTCCAGTCCTACGTTCTGCATGTTCACAGTAAACACTGCGTAGCATGGGGCTTCTGCATTGTCATTCTTTACTCAGAAGGTATGAGCCAAGTCGCAGGAGCAGCAGGAAGGCAGGAAGCTCCACCCTGGCCCTGCTCCATCCTCCTTTAACCTGGCTCAGAATCCATGGAGCCCTGCCGAGTCCAGGCCACAGCAGTCCCATCCGCTCCTCTGGTCCTTTGGCTGTGCGACCATGCATGCACGTTAGGGCGGTTCACAATATGATGGTATTAGTACAAGTTTTCTAAATGAGACCAGATCGTATTTTTCCTTGTTCCTATTGCCATTGTGAACATCTGTACCAAAAACTGAGCCAATAGGACGCCGGTAAAGGGTGGCACACTTTTTCACAACTTTTATTGTTCTACATAAGAATGTGTAACTTTGGCAGAAACATAACTTGAACAATACAAAGATAAATCTGCTCATTAAAAATCTGTCCCAGTACTTCTGCTGCATGTGTTCCAACAAGGGCTGTAAGAAAATATCGGTTCTGCAACATATCGCAATATTTCATTTGACGATACTGTATCGATATTAAAAAGTATTGTATCAATATTTTAGGTATTTATTCAAATGCAGATATTGTAGAGGTTCATTTTCCTTTGTTGGGATTGAACTCAAATCCTGTTCTGATGTTAGTTGTGAACTAATAGAATCTGAACATTTGAACAGGATCTGAAACTGTAATGTCTGTAAAACAGAATTTCAGTTTGAACGCAGGAACATTTGGTGATAGAACATTAGATCCTGTTGTGATCAAATAAAAATGTGTTTAGTGTTAGTGCAAATTTCTGGTGTAATTCAATTCTTCCAGGAAATAATCTTAAAATAAATAAATAAATTAAAAAATCGCCGTTTTGACAGTATCGTGATATATTGTATCATGATCCTAGTATTGTGATTTGTATCGTATCGTCAGATTCTTGCTGATACACAGCCACAGTTCCAACATTAGAACAGTTCCAACACCAGATTCCATGTGTGATGACTTTGTTCTCTTTGATATTTTATCTCTATGTCCTTGCGCAACACCAAGCAAAATTTTTTTTGGTCTTCATTTGGTACAGATTGTTGACAGCGTTGCAGCACTGTCACTGATGACCTTCAAGGAACAGAATTTTTGTCTTTTCAGACTCGCACCTGTGAGAATGGACCTGACATCATCAGGGTTACTTGTGCTGTTCATTTGGCCTTCAGTAAGAATTTCACAGAAGAGGACTGAGCGGTGACTGACGAGGCTACAGATGTAGTTGGACTGTTGTTGTGGAAGAAAGACTCAGCATCAAGTCTTTGGAGCCTCTTCCCAGGACGTCTTTCTAGATTTCTCAGCATTGCCTCCTTTTCTTCAGCATCAATATAAACATCAAAAAAATGCCAGGGTGACCAGTTCTTCTGACAGATTCCACAAATGTCGTCCAGTGCTCTTCAGTGCAGCATCTGCAATGCTTTTATCTGGATATAGATGCAAACTCTGGATCCAGTCCAAATCATTCTTTGGAGCATGTGTTTCCAGGGAAACCTCATGCCAGTACATTATGTCGACCAAACAGATGTTAAAAAGTGCGCCATCCCAAAATGTGTGGAAATTGACTCCATATTTGGTACAGATGCTTCTAACATCAACTGGAACAAGGCAAAAAGCCATCTGGCAAAATTTGGTGAAAGTTTATTTTGTGAACCACCCTAATGCACGTAGGCATCTTTATTAACCCTTTCATACACAGTGGTCACTGCAGTGGACAGTTCTTCTGCAGCTGTTCTCTTGTATATTCATGGGTTTTGTTATTTTAGTTCCATATCAGCCAACACAGTGGACACTGATGCACCATCCCATAATAATACACTGACATTCAAACCATTACTGTAACTTTATGTTCTTGATAAACCTGATCTGCACTAACATGACTGAGTGTCAATCAATTGCTAGTTGTTATTCAACTGTAGTTGGCAGTTTTCTTAAACAAAAAGTTTTGTTTTTTTTTATATTATCTCCATCAAGTGAGTAAGAACTAGTATTAGAGTAGGATCAAAGGTGAGAAAACATCAGATTAGCTGCATTAAAAATGCTTTTGTTTCATAGTTTTCACACAGTTTCACTTCCTGATATTGCGTTTTAAATACATGTTTCTTTGCTTCAAAAATTAAACACATGGTGTCCATATGAGTGGACATTTTTGTAACTCCATGAAAAATAGGTTAATTTAAAAGACTAACAATAATAATTCAATCTCATTGTTTTTTTCATGCCTAAAGAGGAATAAAAACACTCAAGAAAAAAATCTTGACTAAAGGCATCTGCACACAGTGTGATTATTTCGATCGTTGCACGCAGCTCCATCTCCAACTGTGCAACTCAATGGTAAAGTCAGGCTCACCATTCATGTTCTCACACTGTCCGGACAGATGCTGGTATGGGACCTGACTGCTCACACTGTAGGACCATACACCAGAGGATGCACCACACTGTAGGACCATACACCAGAGGACGCACCACACTGTAGGACCATACACCAGAGGATGCACCACGCTGTAGGACCATCCACCAGAGGACGCACCACACTGTAGGACCATCCACCAGAGGACGCACCACACTGTAGGACCATACACCAGAGGATGCACCACACTGTAGGACCATACACCAGAGGATGCACCACACTGTAGGACCATACACCAGAGGACGCACCACACTGTAGGACCATACACCAGAGGATGCACCACACTGTAGGACCATACACCAGAGGACGCACCACACGTTCCAGTGTTGGATCCAGAAATACAACGTTAAAATACCAAGGAATCCGTAGAAGTGCATAGACGATTGTGTATTGGTGTGAGTCACCAAATGGTAGTGCTAAACAAAAACCAACGAGCTGCTTTGGTAATATGTGCCATTATCTGTGACGAATCAAAAAAGAAGAAAAGACGACCACGTGTTTGGTGCAGGAGTTGTTTGTCCAGACGTGGACAGTATGGGCTGTCAGTCCTACAGCAAAGGGAACTAGAGGGAAGATGCAAAAGCTAAACTGCACTAGGACAATAGCCAGCTACTGTTAGCTTAGCATTAGCTTACAGTAGCTGGATATTATTGTACTGGCGCATGCACAGTGTGAGAATCTGAGGCCCATGGGCTCATGGCATTGCTCTGACAGTGCCATACCCTCAGGAGGAGTGAGCAGGATTTCAAACAGCTCCGTTTTCCTTGCGAACACACGATTGCTGGTGGTGAGGTGGTGGTGAGGTGTTCATGTCTTCTCCTTCGCCCATGTCCACTGCACCAAACAGCACACACCATCAGAGGCACATCTGGACCCAGCCCAGAAAGAGAAGCACCAGTGACAAATCGTCTCTAAAATCACACAGTGTTTGGCCGCCTTAAGGTTCTCATAATTCATGCATCAAAGGGTTAAAAACAAACCTTTTTTCCACATGATCCTACACAGACTGTTTCTGTTTCTGCAAAACATGGGACGGAAACAAATGGACTTCACAAACTCCCTCCTTTCTACTGCCTTCTCTGTCCTGCTTCTTGCCTTCCCCTTCTTCTAACTTCTTCCAAAAACACTGTACTCCCATTCCTTCCATCCCCTCGCTACTCCTCCCCCTCCCAACCCCCCCCCCCCCTTCATCTTCTGGGCCCTCTCACTGACAGCTGGCTCTGATTATGGCTGTGAAAAATGGGGCAGTCACGCCAGCAATCCCCCCCTCCAGCATTCCTGCAGCATGACTCCGCACTTTCTCTCTACTGGTGCTGGGCCTCGTCTCGGCCTCCCCTCCCTCGCTCTGTCTTTCCTCTGCTGTCTTTCTTTCTTCTTTCTTGTTGTTTTCCTGCTAAAACACCACATTAAAACAGATACAGCGTTCATGGGACGACACTCATTTTTAAGCCATTTGCAAGTTTTAAAGGTGCACTGTAAAAAAAATCCCATTTTTACGGAAAAAAACTGGCAGCTGTGGTTTCCAGAACAATACTGTAAAAAACACATCCAACTGTAAACATATTTACAGAGTAACATGTAGATTGAACAGTTTAAACATGTAGATTTAACAGTGGATTTAAATGGTAAATGTTCTGCACTTCTTTAGCTCATTTTCTCCTCCTTCATGGTGTCCACAGCTCTTTCCAAATCCACCAGGTCCAACTGGGACCAGTTTAGGGTTCAGTGTCTTCCATGGACACTTGGACATATGGACAGTCAGAGCCAGGATTGGAACCACCAACCCTTTGGTTATTGGACGAGCCGCTCGACCAACTCTACCAACCCATTCATTTACTAATTTAAAATGGTACATTGGTAAATGTTTACTTTTTTATAACTTATATACATATATATACACATACACACACACACGCACACACACACACATATATGTAAAGCAAATATGCCGTTATTTCAACATTATGGTCTTTGCAGTTTAAACGTCACCACATTGTTTTTCAATTTACAGTTTTATTTTCTAAAAACAATACAAATCCATCATTTCTTCATCCAAATCTGCTTTTGTTCACATACTCTTCCTGTAAAAACTACAGCTATATTTGATTCAATCGTTAACACAAAAATCTTTTCAAATAAACAACTTTGCATTGTATTGTCACTTACAGTTTTTTTATGTTGCAATTCTACAACTTTTTGGTGTTAATTCCACAGTCATTTTTTACAGTGTGGGCTGGACAGGAAATAAAGGATGTCAGAAAAAAGAGCGCTGAACGGGAGATAATGTGGAAGTTAGTCATATGACAAAGACAGATGGAAGAGATATTATGGCAGCGGCCGACAGCTTCTTCACAAACAGAGCCGAATTCAAAAACAGCAATCCCACACAAGAGCAAACACACTCTATCACTGCCTCATGCTATGACGTTTATGGTACATTACATGAATATATAATGACTACAGCATGTTTCAAAGCACATTGTTTTGGCAGATTTTTCCATACATACTTATTTGTCTGTCAGTTCTGAAGAAGAGAGAAACCACTCTGTTGGACTGAGCATAAACAGCAGAAGCTGCCTGGGTTTTCTTACATGATTTGGCTTGGCTGATATGATTCAGGCTATAAAAGGTGTAGCTTTAGTGCTTCCATCCACACCTGCACTTGTTTGCCAAAGGTTCCACCTCCTCTGTGCTGGAAAATAGGAAACCCGGCCAGGATTAAGAACAGAATCTTGATGCTGTAAAACTTAAAATAGTTGGCTCTGAATTTCCTTTCTTCATCAAGAAAAAAATGACTTGGGGTTTTAATAGACAGGGTTTCACAGTCTGAATAATGAACCCAAATGGTAAATAACAGTGCACACCAGAACCACAGCCTTAATGTGAACATCCACAACACCTTGGGTTTCACAAACCAGTACTTCATGTCCAAAAATGTCCTGCCATTTCACAAGATGTTTATTTTTCCAAAACATGTGGAACGCATGCAAAAAATAAACCAGTCTTTTGTTGACAGGCTTATTGTACTGTAATGCTAGGATCAGATAGGAGCTAAAACACTGCCTTCAAACTATTCAACAGTATGGTTCTCCATTTCAGCCTGATAAGTGCTAGATAAAAAAAAAACAAAAAAAAAACTGGGTAATGTTGAAATTGAAGCCATAAATTCTCAAAAGGTTTGTGTGAGAGGAGTGATTTTCTTACATGCTTCACTGTATCCTCCTGCATCTGAAATACTTCATTATTTGATTATTTGCTCAAACAAAGTAGAAAATGAATGTAAGTGTGTGCAGTGAAACCATGAGACAAAGTATGACCAGCGTTGTTTCTAATTTTAGTTCGATTTGATTAAAGCTAGCTATGTATTAGAGTTACTGCAGACTTTGTTCAAAGCCAAAACAAAAACCCAGTAAGTGCAGAGGATGCTTCCAAAACCAGCAAATGAACTGAGCGTCCCTGATCTGCCCACAGGTGGGACCAGGTCAGTGTTTTTCAAGTCACAAGTGAGTCTGCTGTCGTTGTCCTCAAGTCCCAAGTCAAGTCTCACATTGAGGCTGATAAGTTTCAAGTCAATTCCCAAGACGAGTCCTGATTCCTAAACTTTGAATTTCAAGTCCTTCCAGTCTTTTTAACAGTAATAATATATTCCATTTAGATGGCAGATCATACGCACTTTTTAGCTTTCTGGCCGACAGGCTGTGAGATACTGTCGTCATGCAGCGTCTGTCGTCCGTTACAAAAAATCCAATCGTCTTCTTCTCCGAAACTACAATTCTGATTGACTTCAGACTTGGTATACAGCTTCTGTATGATGATGTCAACAAAAGTTAGTGAAATTATTTGGATCTGGATCTGATTCTGGATTTGGTGCCACTTTGAAAAATTTCTCCATTATAACAGATAGGAAGTGGATGGATGCAATAACTCAGTAAATATAAATGATATCCAGTGTAAATGTCTCCAGTCCAGCCCTGATGGGGAGATGACCCAAACATAATGTCCACATGCTGATCAGGATCTTCTTCTGGATCTGGAACTGACGCAAAATTTAACATGGGCTCTTATGGGAAAACATTTCAATCGTCTTCTTCTCCCAAACTCCAGTTCTGATTGACTTCAAACTTGGTATACAGCTTCTGTATGAGGATGTCAACACGAGGTACTGAAATTATTTGGATCTGGATCTGATTCTAGATTTGGTGCCACTTTGAAAAATGTTCCCATTATAACAGATAGGAAGTGGATTGATCCAATAAATCAGTATCAATGATATCAAGTGTGAATTTGAATTTTTTACAGATCTGATTGGAATATGACCAAAACATGGTAGCCATGCTGATTCACTTGGCACCATGAAACTGGATTTGAAATAGTTGTTCTGAGGGATCCAAATGCTTACACGTCTGCGTGTTTCAGAAGCAGGTGTTTGTTTACAAATAACATCATTCAGGTCAAGAAATCCGGTCACGTTATTGTCAACAACCAACTGCCGACTGTCCTTCCTTCGGGCATGTGCAGTGTGACCCTTCGCACAAGTTATTTGTTTAGAAATAACCTCGTTCATGTGATCAGAAGAGGATTCCCGGTGACGTCATCGCTCAATCATCATCGCTATATCTGTAATAGAATAAATACACAGAACTGGGTGAGAATAAACGGCATCTGAATACATTTCCCACAGCTTTTCATTTGGCCGGTCAGCTCCAGGGCCATTGGTCTGATTTTTAATCTTAAAGTCTTGGATGTTTTAAGTCTTTTCAAGTCGTAAGGCTGAAGTCCAAGTGAAGTCATAAGTCATTGGTGTTCAAGTCCAAGTCGAGTTGCGAGTCTTTTTACATTTTGTCAAGTCGAGTCTAAAGTCATCAAAGTAATGACTCGAGTCTGACTTGAGTCCAAGTCATATGACTCGAGTCCACATCTCTGGATCTGGCTGTAACTGTCGTACACTCTCAGCTCTCTCTCCTGCATCTGAAATGCCTCAGTAATGTCTAATAGAGAGCAGAAAGCTTTGTTAGAGCGTGATTGCTGTGGAGTCCAGCAGATGCCTTGTGTCAGGTTGCTTTAACAAGATGGAACACTTTCATCCATCATGCAGCTGAACTGGGAGCTTTAGAGCCTCTTATCCGGCTCAAGACATCTTGTTGAAGCAGAGACATTTTCAGGGCGCCGACCTCGATATTACTTCAGTGCAGATAAATCACGGCTGGATACTGAGCTCTACAAATACCCACTCTTATGCTTTCTGGCCTCACAGAGGGTTTATTATTTCACAACTCTTCATCCACTAATGGTGTCAGTGTTCAGCCTTTATTTATTCCAGAAATACTTTATAGCTTCTGAATCAACAGCCTTATCAGTAGAGACAGACTCATACACTGTAAAAAAAATCCTGTTGTTTTTACAGAAAAAAACTGGCAGCTGTGGTTTCCAGAACAATACTGTAAAAAACACATCCAACTGTAAACATATTTACAGAGTAACATGTAGATTTAACAGTTTAAACATGTAGATTGAACAGTTTAAACATGTAGATTTAACAGTTTAAACATGTAGATTGAACAGTTTAAACATGTAGATTGAACAGTTTAAACATGTAGATTTAACAGTGGATTTAAATGGTAAATGTTCTGCACTTCTTTAGCTCATTTTCTCCTCCTTCATGGTGTCCACAGCTCTTTCCAAATCCACCAGGTCCAACTGGGACCAGTTTAGGGTTCAGTGTCTTCCATGGACACTTGGACATATGGACAGTCAGAGCCAGGATTGGAACCAACAACCCTTTGGTTATTGGACGAGCCGCTCTACCAACTCTACCAACCCATTCATTTACTAATTTAAAATGGTACATTGGTAAATGTTTACTTTTTTATAACTTTTACACATACATATATATATATATATATACATACATACATACATACATATATATATATATATATATATATATATATATATATATATATATATATATATATATATATATATATATATATGTATATATATATGAAAAGCAAACATGCCATTATTTTAACATTATGGTCTTTGCAATTTAAACGTCACCACATTGTTTTTCAATGTACAGTTTTATTTTCTAAAAACAATACAAATCCATCATTTCTTCATACTAATGTGGTTTTGTTCACATACTCTTCCTGTAAAAACTACAGCTATATTTGATTTAATTGTTAACACAAAATCTTTTCAACTAAACAACTTTGCATTGTATTGTCACTTACAGTTTTTTTATGTTGCAATTTTACAACTTTTTGGTGTTAATTCTACAGTCATTTTTTACAGTGTATATGTCCTGTGAGTGGGACCAGTAAGACAAAAAAAAAAGCCTCTGATTAAAGTCTGTTAAGGTCTTTGCTTAGAACCATACAGGATATTCAAAGTGAATATGTTAATCGCTGCAACATCAACCCCGTCACCCATGTCCCATTTTAGAGTGAGGGTTCCATTTGAGCCATATTTGAATTAACGTAGCTCAGGTTTGTTTCAGCGGCATACTTGAACACATTCTTTTTCAGATGACATCTAACACACATTTACTGTGCAGAAGTCTGAGGCCACCTTTAGCTTTGTTGTTGAAATTTGCAAACATATTTATTTCTCATTCTCTTTAATTCAGATAAACAAGAAATAGAGGAAATATGTGCACAGTCTTAAAATACATACAGGTTACTATTTAGTCACCATTTAGTGTGACCCCCTATCCCCTTGACAAAAGCAGCACAGTTAGAAACATCTGACGTGTTGAATGAAACCTGATAGAAAACATAAGAATAATAATTCAAAAAATCTCGTGTTGTCTGAACAAAAGGATTAAAGACTAAAAAAGATAAATGTGAAATGCAAAAAGAGGTCACTCTAAATCACAGGTGTCAAACATGCGGCCCGGGGGCCAAATCTGGCCCTCCAAAGGGTCCAGTCCGGCCCTTGGGATGAATTTGTGAAATGCAAAAATTACACTAAGATATGAACAATCCTTTTAGTTCAGGTTCCACATTCAGACTAATGCACTCTATGCAGTCTCACTACTTAAGTGGCTCCTTTATTTCCTGTCTGTCATTATTGGACACACTGATTAATCCAGGTGTCTGCTACTTCTTGTGATACTGATTAATTTGACACATCTGGATTAATCAGTGTGTCCAATAATGAAAGACAGGAAATAAAGGACCCAGTTGAAGTTCAGGAAGTAGTGAGACTGTGCGTAGAGTGCATACAACCTGCAGTGGGCAGGACTCAGTCAAATACTATCATAAAAACATAGAAATAATGACAACTCCAAATTTTTCTCTTTGTAAATGTAAATATTTTCATGTATTTACATGAAAACAAAGTATAATTTTGCAAAAAACAAGGTGAATAACCTGAACGAATATGAATAACCTGAAATGTCTTCAGAGAAGTCAGTACAATTTGAACAATATTCTGTGTGTTATTAAATGTTCTGTGTGTTTGTAGATCCACTGTGATCTGTCAGTTGTAATGTACATGTGTAAATGATAAACTGAGGCAGAATATTGTTAAAATTACTCTTATTTTTTCAGTTTGTTCATGTTATTCACATCTTTTGAAAGCATAGTTTATAGATGTAAACCTTTTCATAATGTAAATTTACTTTTTTTCGCTCTAAAACATAGAGAAAAGTTTGGAGTTGACATTATTTATATATTATTTTTTATTTTTTTACTGGTTCGGCCCACTGCAGATCAGATTTAGCTGAATATGGAACTGAACTAACATGAGTTTGACAGCCCTGATCTAAATAGTACAACTTTGATAAATAGAAACTTTTTTTTCCCTGAAATTTTGTTTTTACTGCTGTTCATACTTCCCATATATACAGGCCATACACTTTTTCTATGATAAGCCTATCCCTAAACATAACCCCCACTTAGGGTTTGAGTTACGTTTGAGCCGCATATTAAAAACATAAACTGGAAGATGTTTCCTGTCAAATAAAGTGTAATACATGCATTTTGACCTGACTCTTCTTTTATAAGCTGACCTAAACCCTCACTGAGTGAAAGGTTAAGCTGCAAATTGTGCGTCACTATTGATGTCAACATCAGTACGAGAGGTTCAAGCATGTTTACGTCAAGGTCATGTCTTTTTAGAGTGATATTTCAAGTGTGCACCCGTCTCCTGTGGTGAGTCATGCAGCAAGAAATGTGCCCACAGTGGAAGCTCCAGTACTGTACTGTATCAAAGCCCCGCCTACGCATCAGCCCTGTGTCTGCATCTGCACACTCATCTGTGTTCCTCACCCCAGAACTCTGTTCCATTCACCTTCTCTGTACTCTTTACAGCTAAGATGTGCTTAGAGGTCTGATTTGTGTCTTTGTGCATAAGAAATCAATCTAAGTGAATCTCCAAAGGAAGTTTGTGTTGGTAAATGACAGTTGTTCAAATGGACAGGATTTCAGTTCTGTTCAACATGTTGATGCTCATATGAACTGTAACATTTAATTTGAATATTATTTTATTTCCAAATCATTAATTTTTGTTTATTATTTTGACATTTGTTTATGTTGTAATTTACATATTATTACATTAATTATTTACTCAATTTATGTGATATATTCTTTTATTATGTTTCTTCTTGCCTTTCTTAATATTTTGGTTCCTGCCTATTGTTTGTGGTACGACCTGTTTTGGCGTGACACGAGAGTTGTGTCCACGGTGGAGTGAGAGCAGCGTATGTTGTGCTGAGCTGCTGACAAATAAAGCTGGCTGAAACTGTCCTGCCGTTTGGTGATTATTAGCACGGAAGATAGCAAAACATATCAGCACCAAGAATACCATTGTAATCTGCCTTACCCACAGCCCCGGTGAGACAGGCAATATTTCAGAGTTACAGAACTATGTCTTCAGCTCAAAAATGTCCCATTTCAGCACAATTAATGCTATATTTTCATGTCACAAATGGACAAGTTCTATTTGAACTGAATTGAGCTGAAAAACAAATCTTCTCTTCTTTTGGATTCCCCAGTTTTTCTTCCCAGATTCTCTCCTCCATATCACATGTTTTATTTGTACAGGTTCAATCTGGAGTATGGTGCTGATCCATCCTGCTTCTGTTCCACCAATACATACATGAAGAATGGCACACAGCACTGTTTACAAGAACAATTCTATATTGTTCTTTCCTCTTTAGTCTGATGCTAAACTATCCAATAAATAATAGTGCTCCTAGTTTTTGCACAGGGATCATTAGTGTAAACGCTGACATGGCTGCAGAGCATCAGTATGATGGGATCCACAACAACCATGTCACATCCGTCCACTGACACATTTAGTGTTTTTGTGTCAGCTGGGATTGTTTTAGATCCACAATACTAACATTTATGAAGAAGAGCACAACTAGCAATAGGAAGTCTATAAGTTTATTCCTAATAAAGTACTGGGACTGACCAGAGCATCATGGGTAATGTTGATTCTGTTCCATACTGAATTTATTAATTTTAACCCCCGCCCCACCTGTCAGGTGTTAGGGTTATTATACCATATTAACCCTAACCCTATTATACCATATTCAAAATCCAATATTTCTGAAAATAGAGCTTCCACTGTCAAATACTATCAGTAGTCTGTGCACAAATGGATTAGCATTATTTACACACACTTCTATGCATTTATGACAACTTTTTATTTTTATTTTTTGGACAAAAATGGTCACTCATTTGACCCCCTAAGTAAATTTGATCTGTTTACAAACTACATTAATGCTTGATTGTTTGTAATTTTAGCCAAGGTGGATGAGTGGATCAAAGGTGTCTGGAAACAGCTCTGCCAAGAAATAAGTCAGAGTTGGCCTGTGCCTAAGTTTTTATTTAAAAAAAAGGAAATGATTGAGGTCCCAAGATCATACTAATAGGTTTTCCCCATTGGGATGCGGCTCATGTTGAACTCATTTCATCCTTCTCTTTGTGCTGTCTTTGATTTTATTGGATTGTGCCGACTACACATAAGCTCTGTTCGAAGGTCTGAATGAATGTTTCACCGAGAAATTGACCACATCCCTCTCAAAGTGTGTGTGAACATAACCCAGCGTAAAAGAAAACAAAAGTGTTTTAAAGCACTGGCTCAAAAAAGCAAAATTTGCATCAAGTATGAGTCACTTATTAAAAAAAGACATTTCTAAACCCATAGTGAGTTTTATTGTTCTTGGTTGACTGTACGGCCTGATCCCAGTCCAGGGTACCAGAAAGGGTGCACATACAGATAAAAAATAATAACACTCTATCAAAAAAACTCAGACAGGCCATTTGATTTGTCTGATATTTCTCTTTTAAAGTCCAAAATCTGTGTGTATTCTGGTGTCTCCTATAACTGTGTCAGGCTTGTACCCCTGTCAGATCACACATTCTTGGCTGTATGGACACTCCAGCCTAACAGCCTCCATATTTAATGCCTACACACATATACAAATGTTTCAGACCTCAGCAGAATCATGCATTGTTTCTTGCATAGATGTGGTGTCCAAAGCATGCCTGCTGAAAAATTCCATATATTGACAGAAACAGTCAAATCAGAGCCACATATTTAGAATGTGGTGTACGGACACTACTGGTGTACGGACTCTACCAGATGTGAATGGAAATGTGTCTGAGCACATGGTGGCATCTGTGTTCCATCTGGAACTAAGTCTTCTGGTACAGGAGGACACAAACATGTGGAACCAGTGAGAACAGTAGATCTGTAAGGCATAGAGTCCAGATTAGTGATGGAAGTATATTGGTGTACGGACACTCCAGGAATTTGGGTGAACAACGCACCATTGAAAACATGCGCTTCCACGTAAACATCCGTTTGACACATTGTTCCCAAATGTTCTGCACAAAATCTGTCTAGTTGTGCAGATTTAGTCCTAATAATACTGAAAGAACAGGTTCCCATTCTATTATTCCAATTAAAGGGCTGGAAAAGAAGGGGTTAACAACAAAATGGTGGATTGTCTTAATACTGAAAATAAGAATTGATAATCAAACAGCTGTTCAACAAAAAGGATCAATAAATGAAAAACAATGTGATGTGTGTATTTGGAATAAAAAAGACACAGGAGTTGAGTAGGAATTATTTATTGTGTTCCAAAACATTATGGACAATCATTTTTCTCTTTTATAACAGTCAAATTGTGCCCATGTTTTCACACTCATTGGGTCGACATTTGATCAGTTTTGATCCAATTTTCTTCAAATTTGGAGGATTGACAGATCTAGTAATAAGATGGACAAAGAAACATTTTGGGAATGGTTTTGGGAGGATCTGTTTGAAATACTGATGAATAACTGATGCAAATATACTGGTACACCTTGACTGCTATTTATTATGATATCTGGAGTTCTAAATGAAGACTGGCGTTTAAGGCTCGGTCTCAGCATATGCAGAATTTCCACAGGCTTTGAGTTGGAGGACTGAATGAAATAAACACTGTTAACAGACAGTTTGGAAGGTTTCAATGAGGAGAAAGGGGGATTGTTTGGGTGTACTTTGGCAGCGGTTTTGGCATAGTGGTGCTTGTAATGGTATGAAGGTGGGGGCTGGCAACACGGGATTTTTGGTAAATGTGCCATTATTTACGAGACGGGTGGGCTGAAGGGGGACAATAAACTTTCATTTCTGGGAAAGTCATTCATTTTTATTAGACTGTGTAGAACCTATAAGTGTACAAGGCAAGAAAAAAAGCAAGCCAGAAAGTATTTAACAAGCACAAAAAGTGTTTCCACATTCAGTTGTCACACAACATGGCAGTAGTATGAGTTGGGTTGGCACAGGCTCTCATGGGCTGCCACTTGGGCCTGATGTGACACTAATAGTGCTTACTGGAAACACACAAACACTGCTGTGTATGTTTCTTACAGCATGCTGATGGCATTAACCACTCACAAAACCAAACCCCACACATAACCCACTCCGATTTTTGCCCGTTATCACAAACAACCAAACTTGATGGCACACATGTTGCTGGTCAAATTACAATAAACATCTGCCTTGACATGTCATTTGGTCTCACACTCTGCCTTCAGATCTCATTGTTCTAAAAATAAAAGGAAAGCTATGCTATCGTTGGGGTAGAGTAATTCCACTTGTTCTCAATTATTAAGCATAAGGAACTCATTTAGACTAGGCCAGTCCAAGTCAGGGCCTATGGACCACATTTGGGGGGGCACTGATCTGCCTCGGCGGAGGTCTGCGCTGTCTTTTCTAGAAAAGCATTCGTAGAGCGTAGACCTCCGCCGAGGCAGATCAGTGCCCCCCCACCCCACCCCAATCACCATCAAAATTTAATCATTTGTTCCTTGTGCCAGTATCAACATTTCCTGAAATTTTCATCCAGATCCATCCATAACTTTTTGAGTTATCTTGCACACAGACAAAAGGACAAACAGACAAACCAACGCTGACAAAAACAGAACCTCCTTGGCGGAGGTAACAAATCGCTGCACTTAACTTGTAGCTCTAACCTATGGGCTCATGAGCGCCCTCTGTCATGAGGCAAGAGGACTGGCTGCCTCACCAAGTACCTTTTTTATGCGGTTTTATGATTGATCTACTGAACTGAACAAGTTACACACACACATTTTATACTTTATCCAGACTATGGAGTGTCAGGGAATATAATCAAAGTGTTTGAAACCATTTTATTGGTGATATACAGACAGCAACACACTCTGATTGCATGGAATGCAGCACAGTTTGTGAAGGATTATGTGATCCAAGGTGAGGCTCATCAGCGCACCTCTTCCCTGTATTTGAATGGACATGCGTAAATTCCGCAACTTTGAACTGAAAAATAATCAAAATTAAAACCGTAAGTGGTGTTAACGCCCTTGCCCTCGTGTGCGACCGCCTCCCCATGCGACCGCTGAGGCCACCGACAGTGAGAGGACACCGTATCGTGGGCTCGATCCATCATTCTGCGAGATACACACACTTTTATACTTCTGACCACGACCGCTTTGTTGCAAGCTCGTCAACACCACGCCCGACATTTTATTAAAAATATAGGTAATAACTTTTGATCACACATGTGTGTAGGTGATTTTCACCCAGTTTAGTCCAAATTGGATGTAAACCCTAGGAAGAGATGATGAAAGTATGAGGGGTGGGATTTTATGGGTCCATACTTCCATCCAATATGGCCAACTTCCTGTTGGGTTTTGTAATTTTTTACTTGTCCTACCATGGGCGATGTCTGGACCAACTTTCATGTTTGTATGTGGAAAAAAATTTAGGGAGGACTCCCTTCCGTGTAATGTATTTTGATTTTTGAGGGGGCGCTACCGAGTCATTTTGCGATATTTTTTCTTGGCGACTTCAAATAAATAATTTTTTCGCCGGGCTTGAATTTTTGGTCAAATAAAATTGACTTGTTGTTAATGTTCAGGTGGTCAAATTTGCATTCAAATTGGTGAGAGAAAAATAATAATAACGGAACCATGCAATTTTAAATGGCCCTCGCCAACATGTACAGGGTGGGGAAGCAAAATTTACAATATTTTGAGGCAGGGATTGAAAGACAGTGTATGACCAATTAGTTTATTGAAGTCAAGAGAATTTATTTGCCACAAGAAAATGTCCAAAATAGAAAATGTTTTTATTCTATGTGTCCTCCTTCTTTCTCAATAACTGCCTTCACACGCTTCCTGAAACTTGCGCAGGTGTTCCTCAAATGTTGGGGTGACAACTTCTCCCATTCTTCTTTAATAGTATCTTCCAGACTTTCTGGTAATAGTTTTGCTCATAGTCATTCTCTTCTTTCCATTATAAACAGTCTTTATGGACACTCCAACTATTTTTGAAATCTCCTTTGGTGTGACGAGTGCATTCAGCAAATCACACACTCTTTGATGTTTGCTTTCCTGATTACTCATATGGGCAAAAGTTTGTGAAAAGGTATGGATAATAGTGTTAGGTATGATTATGACAGGGGGATCACACTCCTCAGCCTCCCGGGGAAAGTCTATTCCAGGGTACTGGAGAGGAGGATCCGACCGATAGTCGAACCTCGGATCCAGGAGGAACAAGGCGGTTTTCGTCCTGGTCGTGGAACGCTGGACCAGCTCTATACTCTCCATCGGGTGCTCGAGGGTTCATGGGAGTTCGCCCAACCAGTCCACATGTGTTTTGTGGATCTGGAGAAGGCGTTCGACCGTGTCCCTCGTGGTATCTTGTGGGAGGTGCTTCGGGAGTATGGGGTCCGGGGCCCTTTGCTAAGGGCAGTCCGGTCCCTGTATGACCGAAGCAGGAGCCTGGTTTTCATTGCCGGCAGTAAGTCAGACCTGTTCCAGGTGCATGTTGGTCTCTGGCAGGGCTGCCCTTTGTCACCGGTTCTGTTCATAATTTTTATGGACAGAATTTCTAGGCGCAGCCAAGGGCCGGAGGGGGTCCGGTTTGGGGACCAAAGGATTTCATCTCTGCTTTTTGCAGATGATGTTGTCCTGTTGGCCTCATCGAACCTGGACCTTCAGCGTGCCCTGGGGCGGTTTGCAGCCGAGTGTGAAGCGAGCGGGATGAGGATCAGCACCTCCAAATCCGAGGCCATGGTTCTCGACCGGAAAAAGGTGGTTTGCCCTCTGCGGGTCGGTGGGGAGTCTTTGCCCCAAGTGGAGGAGTTTAAGTATCTCGGGGTCTTGTTCACGAGTGAGGGAAGGATGGAGCGTGAGATTGACAGACGGATCGGTGCAGCGTCTGCAGTGATGCAGTCGCTGTACCGGTCGGTTGTGGTAAAGAAGGAGCTGAGCCGAGAGGCGAAGCTCTCAATTTACCGGTCAATCTACGTTCCTACCCTCACCTATGGTCATGAGCTTTGGGTCATGACCGAAAGGACCAGATCCCGGATACAAGCGGTCCAAATGAGTTTCCTCCGCAGGGTGGCTGGGCGCACCCTTAGGGATAAGGGGAGGAGCTCAGTCACCAGGGAGGAGCTCGGAGTAGAGCCGCTGCTCCTCCGCGTTGAGAGGGGCCAGCTGAGGTGGCTCGGGCATCTGTTTCGGATGCCTCCTGGACGCCTCCCTGGGGAGGTGTTCCGGGTATGTCCCACCGGGAGGAGACCTCGGGGAAGACCCAGGACACGTTGGAGAGACTATGTCTCTCGGCTGGCCTGGGAACGCCTCGGGATCCCCCCGGAAGAGCTGGAGGAGGAGTCTGGGGAGAGAGAAGTCTGGGCATCCCTGCTTAGACTGTTACCCCCGCGACCCGGCCCCGGATAAGCGGAAGAGAATGGATGGATGGATGATTATGACATCAGTATATGTTTGGGTTCAAAACAATTGACCTAGTGCCTGCTGAGAAAAAACAACTAAATGTTCATTGTAAATTTTGCTTCCCCACCATGTATGTCTGGGCTTGGGCCTAATTATTGGAATCACACTGAAAATAAGTTTATGGTACAGATCAGTGGACAAATATTATCTTTTTTTTTTCTTTGTCACTGGTTCCTACAGAAGCCCAGAATGGACTTCCTTTTTTCTATGAATCAACAATAGACGAGGGAAGCTGACACAGTTAATATTCTGTACATGGTCTCAGTGCTTCAAATCAGACTAATTGATTTGTTAAGATGGCAGTGTTTAGCCGTGTGTTTCGGTCTAGACATGGAGAAACTCCCACATTTTGGCAGGCGGACCACTGGATCCCTGCAGGACAATCTCCATTGTCCTGTCAGACTGAAGTGGCTGAAGCCCAGGAACTGCTCTGGGCTGGATGTTCGGCCCTGGCAGCTGAAAAATATAGCTTTGGCCAGGAAAGTCAACCAAATGGCCTGATTCTTCTCATTCAGCCTAAAAGGACTCTACACAGCTGCACTTTCGTTCACTGCCAGAAAAGAAGACAGTCTGAAAGAGGGAGAGGAGTAAGACAGGCGGAGAGGGGAACAGTTGGACTGGACCGCTGTCAAAGACCCACAGGGATGTGTTCTTTATTTAAAACAAAAAAAGGAAGGAGGGGAAAAACCAGAGTAGGCTCGTCTCATAAAATCCCTCAAAGTTGTTCTCTTTGAATGATTGAGGATGCTTTAGTGAAATTACAATCAATGAGGTAAGATGGTGATGTATTCAGACCCCTGTGAGAACATAAAATGCTGTTTGAGCCTCGCTCTGCAGTCTGTCTTTCAACTTTCTACCAATTGCTCCTTGATCTTTATCCACATAGCTTGAGTTTTGCTCATTTCCTCATCATTTTCCATTAAAGCTCATATGACTCTCTGGGAGTCACAGGAGGTCACAGAGAAGGAAAGAACAGATGCTAGATGGACTTTTCATCTCAGGCAGACAGGCAAAGATGGAGTTGAACAGAGCAATCATATCCTGCTGAAGCTACAACACCTACGGCAAAAAAAAAAAAAAAAAAAAAGCTTTTAATATCTTTTGCTGAACCACACTGTCCTCTAACACAGACAGCGTTGTAGAGAGAGAATTACCGCAGTGACACTTGCATCAGATAGCCTGCGGGAAGTAATTTTCAACACTATTGGCAAAAAAGTTACCCAAAAAGCTTTAAATTAGAGCTGTAGCAACAATAAAAGCGCAGTCTTTCACTAGAAATCATCACACGCCGACAAGAAGAGGGAATCTGACATAAGCATGGATCCTCCCTGTCAGCAGGGAACGGCTCATGAAACCAGTGATCCTCCTCTCACAGCACATCACTAAATCAACAGCACAGGAACACATTTTTTTAATTCCACTTCAAAAATAGTGATGCAGTACATTACTTCTGTGTCGTCTGCTCAGAGTTGCTGATAAACTCACTCGTTGCGTGTTGTCTTGTCAAACTCACGCTGAATTTTTACATCACCACCAAAGACTGAATCTCCTGAGTGAACGGTGTAGTTTTACAGTTTACTGTCATCATGTGGGTTCACCTACCGACAGATTTACTGTCAACTTCTGCATCTGTTTTTAGTAAAAGGGCGGGTCACAGAGACAGCTCTGACCAATCAGTGGTCTGCAGTGTTTACACGTCACCTTTCAGTATCTGGTCCCCAGTCCTGGAACCTTGGCGGAGGTGATACCAAAAAACTAGTACCAGGTACTGGATTCCAGGTCCTTTTTCGTAATGGAAACGGAAAAAGGCAGAGTCGAGTTGAGTCGAACTGATACCACATAGTGGAAACGCGGCACAAGTTACTTTTTGTAGAAAATAAGTACTTTGTCGTGGAGTAGTTGGTAAAGTGTCTAATATCTGTAACTGGAAGTACTGATCAAAAACAGGCTCCCATCAGTTCAGACATCATCACCACTAGGGATGCACCGATTCCGATACCGGTACCAGGTATCGGCTCCGATACTCAGTGTGTGTACTCATACTTGTAAAAGGTATCCAATACAAATGCACCGATCCCACTTCTGTCCGTGTGCCATTCCCAGTTCAGTGCAGCAGGTACGAGGAGGAGGAAGAATGTGTGTGAGTGTGAAGAGTGTGGAGATGGAACCAAAGAAATGAGGCTGATCACAGTAAGGCTGACTGACAGTACCGTTCAGACACAGACAGATACAGACGCAGCCTTCTGTCTGTAATCTGAGTACATTCCATCTGTTTTCCAGCTGATGGAGGATGAGTACCCAGACACAGAATACCAGCGGGAGTACGGAGCGGTGCGGACCGCCGCCAGCGGAAGTGAAAACTAAACCTGTCACTCATTTGTCTTTTCTCTTCCTGCTGAAGCTAAACTTTTAAACCTTACAGAGAAAATGCTGCAACATTAGTATCACAGTAGTGTTCCTCTGTCGTCTACAGGTTTGGTATTACTGACTTTCTTCTTCTTCTTCATTAAACTTTCCTCTTCTTCGTGGTATTTGTCCAGTATGGTTAATTCAGAGCGGCGCCCCCTGGTGGATTAATTGACAAACGCTCATTCCAACACATTAAATGTCAGTAGCAGCACTTTGTTCCAGTCAGACTAATGACAACGACAATAAAGCACATTTACAAAAGGAACTAACAACTGGAATGGGATTATTAACCACTAGGATCGGTACTCTGTATCGGCAAGTACTCAAATGTAAGTACTCGTACTCAGTCTGGAAAAAAGTGGTCTCAGTGCATCCCTAATCACCACCTAATTTCAATTCTCTGTAGCTCTAGTGAATGCCGACATGGTATGTGTGTGGACTATAACAGCATCTGGAGGAATATCAATAACTGAAGGGTAGACATGTCCAGTTCAATACATCTGCAACGATAAAGTGTGAGAAAAGTGGGCGTGATCACACAGACAACTGACTTTGTGTATTGTCTCCAGCCGGACACATGGACTGTGTAATTCTAGTCCAGGACTGACCACACAGGGCTGGTTGTGAGGTCTAAGAGCGCTGGAGAGTTGAGACAGATGGGGCAGGGAAGGACTTTTTTTGGTGAGAGAATGCTTTCCACTGTTTCTATGCCACACAAAGCCCATTGATTTTTCCCTTGTGTTGAGCAAAGAGCTGCGGAATATCGTGTTTCAGCGGGCCGCCGCATGGTCACGACACCTGGACCAGGGTCAGGTCTGTCCGGTCCCAAGCGAACTGGACACAACAAGCAACAGATTCCTAAGGCTTTCTTCATTAAGTGTGCCTGCATGCATTCACTTCATCTGCCGCCTCGTGAGCCTGCTGCACTGTGGCTCATATAGAGAGATAGATACACTGTAAAAAAAAAAAAAAATTCTGTTGTTTTTACAGAAAAAAACTGGCAGCTGTGGTTTCCAGAACAATACTGTAAAAAACACATCCAACTGTAAACATATTTACAGAGTAACATGTAGATTTAACAGTTTAAACATGTAGATTTAACAGTTTAAACATGTAGATTTAACAGTTTAAACATGTGGATTGAACAGTTTAAACATGTAGATTTAACAGTGGATTTAAATGGTAAATGTTCTGCACTTCTTTAGCTCATTTTCTCCACCTTCATGGTGTCCACAGCTCTTTCCAAATCCACCAGGTCCAACTGGGACCAGTTTAGGGTTCAGTGTCTTCCATGGACACTTGGACATATAGACAGTCAGAGCCAGGATTGGAACCACCAACCCTTTGGTTATTGGACGAGCCGCTCTACCAACTCTACCAACCCATTCATTTACTAATTTAAAATGTTATATTGGTAAATGTTTACTTTTTTACAACTTTATGTATATATATATACTGTATCTATATAAGCAAATATGCCGTTGTTTCAACATTCTGGTCTTTGCAGTTTAAACGGCACCACATTGTTTTTCAATTTACAGTTTTATTTTCTAAAACAATAGAAATACATCATTCCTTTGTACAAATCTGGTTTTGTTCACATACTCTCCCTGTAAAAACTACAGCTATATTTGATTCAATCGTTAACACAAAAATCTTTTCAACTAAACAACTTTGCATTGTATTGTCACTTACAGTTTTTTTATGCTGCAATTTTACAACTTCTTGGTGTTAATTCTACAGTCATTTTTTACAATGTAATATAACTGTGGTCGTCATCTCATTTCTTGATGGCTTTGACCTGTGCGTCTTCCTTTGTGACCCTTAATGTGCGAGTGGAAAGCCAAACTCTCCCTTCCCATGAGCCCTCTGGACAGACAGAAAGATTGTTCCTCAGGAAACACAGGTCAGGAAGTCAGAGGAGGAAGCTGGCCTTTTCGTTCTAAATTCAACCTTCCTCCAGAGACTGGCATGTCAGCAGAGAATTGGACAGTAAATCTCCTTTAAACGCTGACCCGTCACTATTCACCCCTCACTCGCTTGTTTTGTTGCTATTTTTGTGACCCTACATTTAACCCAAACATCATTATTCCTCTATTTTGCTGCAAATTGGCACTGACAGGGCCAAAAACGTTCATTTCCAAGATGGTGTTTGTTTTACAATACAGTCATGATTTTAACCCTTTCATGCATGAATTAAAAGAACCTTAATCAAGTTTTTTTTTTCTGAGTGTCTTTATTCCTCTTTAGGCAAAAAAAGAAAAAAAAAAAAAAAAAAAAAAAAAACCCACACACAAAAAAACAATGTGATTTAATTTTTTCATGAACCTATTTTTCAAGAAGTTACAAAAATGTCCACTCAGCTGGACACCATGTGTTTCAATTTTGAAGTGACATACTGTGTGGAAAATTATGAAATAAAATATTTTTAATGCTGCTAATCTGATGTTTTCGCACATTTTAACATACTATAGTATTAGTTACTACACACTCAGATAATGTGCAAAAAAACAACATCTTTTTCTTTTCAAAAAACATTAATTGCAGTCTAATAATAATTAGCAGCTGATTTATGCTTAAATATGTTAGTGCAGATCAGGTTTATCAAGAACAGGAAAGCTACAGTAATGGTTTGAATGTCAGTGTATGGGATGGTGCAGAAGCGTCCACTGTGTTGGCTGATATGGAACTAAAACAACAAAATCATAAATATACAAGAGAACAGCTGTAAGACAAGCTAAGGCAAGTTTATTTATATTGCACATTTCAGCAACAAGGCAATTCAAGGTGCTTCACACAGGACACTGAAACACAACAACAGGGAAAAAAGAAACACATTTAAAACATTATAAAAGAACCATGTAAAAGGTGATTAAAGAATAATGTAGAATGTAGAATAACTGTCCACTGGAATGACCTCTGTGCATGAAAGGGTTAATGCTGTGATGCTTCGAAGCTGTCCAAAGGAGCCAAAAAGCTCGCGTTTGATGCCACATCCCACCCAGTATGAGACGGAGGGCAGTGGAAGTGAAGTGGATGGGCATGTTGGAGCCATTCATGGGAACAACATCAGCAAGAGCAGTTGGCGGTTCACCACTAACAATGCTGTGGCTACTCTTATGGACAATTAATTGCTGCTCGTTCTCATTTTGCTCCCTCCCTGCCTTGTTCTCTCTCTCTCTCTCTCTCTCTCTCTCTCTCTCTCTCTCTCTCCCCCCTGAACTCTCTTCCTCTGAGGCTGGTTTCACCCTGCAGCAAAAACATGGCAAAGATGACCACAGTCCTCCCTTATGAATTTGGCAAACATACCAAAAGACATGAAAGAAAGCAATCACGGTATCCTGGCTGTCAAAGCTTACACAGACAAGAACCGGATCACTCAAATTGGGATGTGGGGAGAGAATGTATACAGAAACTACAGCCATGCCATGTCATGGTGAACACAAGGCTCACAAAGGGTGACATATTCTAGGAAGCCAACACTGTAAAAAAAAAAAAAAATCCTGTTGTTTTTACAGAAAAAAACTGGCAGCTGTGGTTTCCAGAACAATACTGTAAAAAACACATCCAACTGTAAACATATTTACAGAGTAACATGTAGATTGAACATTTTAAACATGTAGATTGAACAGTTTAAACATGTAGATTTAACAGTGGATTTAAATGGTAAATGTTCTGCACTTCTTTAGCTCATTTTCTCCTCCTTCATGGTGTCCACAGCTCTTTCCAAATCCACCAGGTCCAACTGGGACCAGTTTAGGGTTCAGTGTCTTCCATGGACACTTGGACATATGGACAGTCAGAGCCAGGATTGGAACCACCAACCCTTTGGTTATTGGACGAGCTGCTCTACCAACCCATTCATTTACACCAGGGGTGTCCAAACTTTTTTTAAAGAGGGCCAGATCTGATAATGTGGACATTGCCAGGGGCCAGCGGTCCCTTTCGACGTTTTTTAAACAGTAAAAATTACATATAAATGTGCTGTTCTACAACAATTTTATTTTCATTGTCACAATATAATTTTTTTTAAATGGCAATGTAACCAAATCTACACCACTCAGGTGTGAACAAATTAAAAAAAACAAAAACAAAAAACAATTCTGCCTTCCTTTCACATCTGGAGTCAGATAACATAGAACAAACTGTATGGAGTATCTTAAACTTCCAAGAAGTTGATAAAAATCTTAACCCCACATTCATTTTAAACATGACTTATATGAGTAATCATTACTCATATATTACTCAGTAATGTAAAGTCTGTTAACGTTTAAGATGAAAACATATGACTCTTACTCTTGTCTTTCACAAAATCATTCAGAAAGTAATATTTGTGTCACATCTACAAGTACATATCACCAGCAATTATAGGCAACTAACCTGGCAACTTGGTATCCTGCCCTGGTGGTGAATTCATTGAACTCCCAGGTTCACATGAAGAGTCACTGTTGTGAGTTTAAAGCAGCTGGAATTTGCGTCACTTTTTCAGAACGCTCACTCCCTTGTAGCTTGTCGTATGCGTTAGCATGTTTTGTCTGCTCGTGTCTCTTTACATTGAATTCCTTAAACAAGGCAACAATCTCTCGACAAATTAGGCAAACACAATCACCTCAATTTTCAGTGAAAAAAAATTGTAATTCTCATCTTTCCTGGAAGCGGCAGCCCTTACTGTCAACTTTCCTTTTTTTTTATTTACAGGCGCCATGGTTAGAAATTAGCGAAAATGGTTGATGGGAAGGTCACAGAGCCAGATAGAGTTAGAGTGGTGCTGCCACCATGAGGTGAAAGGAGAAACTGCATTTTGAACCTTTTATGATTCATGTACTCGGTTCAACAGTCCAAGCGGGCCATGAATAATACATTATAAAACCCAAGCTGTGGGCCGTATAAAATCTGACCGCGGGCCGTGATTGGCCCCCGGGCCGGACTTTGGACATGCCTGATTTACACATTTAAAATGGTACATTGGTAAATGTTTACTTTTTTTTAATAACTTTGATATATATCTATATCTATATCTATATCTATCTATCTATCTATCTATCTATCTATCTATCTATCTATCTATCTATCTATCTATCTATATCTATATCTATATATATATATATATATATATATATATATATATATATATGTATATACATATATATAAAACATGCCGTTATTTTAACATTATGGTCTTTGCAATTTCAACGGCACCACATTGTTTTTCAATTTACAGTTTTATTTATTTTCTAAAAACAACACAAATCCATCATTTCTTCATACAAATCTGGTTTTGTTCACATACTCTTCCTGGAAAAACTACAGCTATATTTGATTTAATTGTTAACACAAAAATCTTTTCAAATAAACAACTTTGCATTGTATAGTCACTTACAGTTTTTTTATGTTGCAATTTTACAACTTCTTGGTGTTAATTCTACAGTCATTTTTTACAGTGAAACACTGTTTAGCTTGAACTTGGCTGTCCTTCGCTGATTGCTTAACTTCAGTAAACTGATTAGCTGTCCGGTGAATTTCGAAAGATGTTCTCTTCCTAGACTCACATGCTTGGAAAAAATAGGAAGTTATAGAAGTATGAAGTAACCCATGGCTTTGAATAGGAATTGAAACACCGCTGACAGTTTTCTTGTACATAACTGCCTGGAACTGACATGTGTCACACATATTAAGACCTGTTTTTAATCCCACTTCACCAAATTTAATACTTAAAAGAAGTTCTAACAGTTTTCATACATCCCCGCATCATCATACTTAATATTTGGCAAGGTTGATGGTATTGCATCTCATATGTTACTAGTTGCTTCACTTGCTTTCTTATCAGTGAGCATGCTAGACTATTTACTAATGAGGCAATGCAATTTATAACCGCAAAAGGGAACCTTGTTATAAAGAATAAAATACATCACTATTCATGAATGACTTGCTACCATTTAAGATACCAATCAAGTCCAGGTGGTTTCATGCTTTTATTTTTGTATAAATCAAGGTTATTATCATTAACAAAAACTAACAAAATGACGAAAACTAGAATTGAAAAAACATTTTCATTAACTGAAATAAATAAAAACTATAATTAAAAGAAAGAATGATAACTGAAACTGTATTGTGTGTTTACAAAACTAACTAAAACGGATAAAAATTATGGATAAAATTCCCTTTGTTTTCGTCTTCGTCAATGTCGGATTGATTCAAAATTGACTTATTTTGCTCTAGCAGTTTTCTGTGCTGTCTCCATCCGACACTTTCTGCTCCGTCACTTGTGTTCACTTGTGGTTTCCAGTCGTCTTCTGGTCCCCACTCTACCTGGAAACATGGAGACTAAAGTTGGGAGAAAGCAGCAGAGTCCTGTCCGGGATTTATTTGAATACGATGACAGAGAAGAAGAGAAAAGATACAACTAAACTACAACTAAACTACAACTAAGCATTGAGAAAAAAAAAAAAAAAAAAAAAACTAATAAAAACTATCAAACCTGCTCTAAAAACGAAATAAAACTAACTGAATTAGAGAAAAAAAAAAGTCAAAACTAGACAAAACCAAACTATAATGAAAAATCCAAAACTATCAGAGCCTTGGTATAAATCCATGTCAGTACACAGCTGTAAAACATAATAAATAAGAAGAAAAAACAACAGCAGCTATTATGGCTACAGCTAGCATTTATGACTGCTAGCACAAGTCAGCAGAATACAGAGATATGACCAAACTTTCCAGATAACTCAAATAATATGCATACTACAGAAAAGACTGTCCCAGCTTTTAATTATGAAAAAAAAAAAAAACAGGCAGCTGATGTCATTATCCAAATACAGTCATTCAACAGCTTCTACATGCATGAAAATGTCCATTTAGCTAGTAGGCTAACTGCTAACAGGTTAATCTGTTGCAGTTTTATCAAATAAGTTAAATTATTTATCACCGCTTATCAGCTCTCACTTTATGACAGGGTTTGCAGATGGAAACATACAGCAGAAACTGACGAAGATTCAGGTTAGACTAGAAGTTTATGTCATGGCCCGATCTGTGGCAGAAACAGGATTAGTTCTGTAGATGTGAGACAGTTTCACAGATTCTGGGATTTAAGGCAGTGAAGATATAAAGTATAATACAAATGTTTTCTATTCTATTCTATTCTATTCTATTCTATTCTATTCTATATACACTGTTAAAAAAAATCCTGTTGTTTTTACAGAAAAAAACTGGCAGCTGTGGTTTCCAGAACAATACTGTACAAAACACATCCAACTGTAAACATATTTACAGAGTAACATGTAGATTGAACAGTTTAAACATGTAGATTTAACAGTGGATTTAAATGGTAAATGTTCTGCACTTCTTTAGCTCATTTTCTCCTCCTTCATGGTGTCCACAGCTCTTTCCAAATCCACCAGGTCCAACTGGGACCAGTTTAGGGTTCAGTGTCTTCCATGGACACTTGGACATATGGACAGTCAGAGCCAGGATTGGAACTACCAACCCTTTGGTTATTGGACGAGCCGCTCTACCAACTCTACCAACCCATTCATTTACACATTTAAAATGGTACATTGGTAAATGTTTACTTGTTTATAACTTTTACACACACACACACACACACACACACACACACACACACACACACACACATATATATATATATATGTATATATATATATATATATAAATAAATATGCCGTTATTTCAACATTATGGTCTTTGCAGTTTAAACGGCACCACATTGTTTTTCAATTTACAGTTTAATTTTCTAAAAACAATAGAAACACATCATTTCTCCATCCAAATCTGGTTTTGTTCACATACTCTTCCTGTAAAAACTACAGCTATATTTGATTTAATCGTTAACACAAAAATGTTTCAAATAAACAACTTTGCATTGTATTGTCACTTACAGTTTTTTTATGTTGCAATTTTACAACTTTTTGGTGTTAATTCTACAGTCATTTTTTACAGTGTGATTTATTTATTTATTTATTTTTCCCCCTTAATCATCTATCTTCATCTATTAGCAGCTAATGGAACTTGTATGCCAATTCCAGTTTTCCACTTCAGTCAGACTGAAGGGAAACTACAAAAATCTGTTTCGGTTTTTCTAAAAACCTAAAAGATTTGTGGCTTTTGACAAATCATGTATGGCTGCAACCCCGGTGTGTTTAATCATTAGTCATGTTTAGTTCAGTCTCTAAATTTATAATTGTTACTACATTTGTCTTATCTCTGCACTACGTGAAGGAGCCACATAACACTCATAATGCGTTTCCAAGCTCAATGCGATTGGTGACCATAAAGTTAAGGTGAGTTCATAAAGAAAACTAGCTCCATACATTGGACACTCTTTGCAATTAATCCAAAAATAATTTTTAAAATCCACTATCATTTGTAATTCCACCACGAATGACACACTACAATATAGAGCACATCTATTATCATCATTTTATTTTGTCATATGAGTGACAGGAAAAAAACATTCTTGTAGGCCGACCACTTTCTAACTGAAATTACAGAGATATTGTGGCTGAATGTGACAGCTGCACTTAGAGGATAAGAGCTATCATGTTATCAGACAGGGCACTTTTCTTAAACTTGTATGAATAAAACTTATTTAATGCCAAATTGACTTTTTTCAGTCCACATGCATGTGCAGATGGTGGTTAAAGATAGTACTAATTTATAAATGCAGTTCAGAGGAAGCTGACATGCACAATGTGGTTCACTATTTGGCAAGCAATATGACATTACACTGTAAAAAATGACAGTAGAATTAACACCAAAAAGTTGTAAAATTGCAACATAAAAAAACTGTAAATGACAATACAATGCAAAGTTGTTTATTTGAAAAGATTTTTGTGTTAACGATTGAATCAAATATAGCTGTAGTTTTTACAGGAAGAGTATGTGAACAAAAGCAGATTTGGATGAAGAAATGATGCATTTCTATTGTTTTTAGAAAATAAAACTGTAAATTGAAAAACAATGTGGTGCCGTTTAAACTGCAAAGACCATAATGTTGAAATAACGGCATATTTGCTTTTTTTTTTTTTTTTTTTTTTATAAAAAAGTTAGATAAAAAAAGTAAACATTTACCAATGTACCATTTTAAATTAGTAAATGAATGGGTTGGTAGAGTTGGTAGAGCGGCTCGTCCAATAACCAAAGGGTTGGTGGTTCCAATCCTGGCTCTGACTGTCCATATGTCCAAGTGTCCATGGAAGACACTGAACCCTAAACTGACCTGGTGGCTTTGGACACCATGAAGGAGGAGAAAATGAGCTAAAGAAGTGCAGTCCATTTACCATTTAAATCCAGTGTTAAATCTACATGTTACTGGGTAAATATGTTTACAGTTGGATGTGTTTTTTACAGTATTGTTCTGGAAACCACAGCTGCCAGGTTTTTTCCCGTACAAACAACAGGATTTTTTTTTTTTTTTTTACAGTGTATTGTGTGTTATGGAAGGTTATTTGTGATTTATAAAATGTTTACCTGCTTATTCCAAAATCTTTACAAATCCTTTAAAAGGGTCTGTGAAGTGGCACTTCCTCATCATCACTTTTAAAGTAAAGGAATTGAAAGTAAATATTTGTGGGAGGACTCTTTCTTCCTAAACAGACACTTGAACTGGAAAATAACCAGGAAAATAAAAGTGTTTGCAAAAAATAGCAACTCAGTGGCATTTATCAACAACCCTCCCATTGCCTACACTATATATTGTGTACCATGTGCCAGACGATAAAACTTATTTGCGCTTTAAGGCGTTGTTTAATGAGTCTGTGGTCAGCCTAAGTGGGATGTGGTGCAGCACAACTTGAAATTACAACACAATCATGAGCATTTTGTTTGGAGCTGATAAGTCTGTAAGGCCAGTAAGTTTGTATGTCAGTGGAAAAGGCTGATTACACAATGTGCAGGCCTGTGCTGCGAGTCCTAATTCACCTCAAAGCCACACAAGGAAGTAACTGTTTAAAGTGTGCTGACCTGCTTGCCTCAGCTCAGAAATTCTTAGCTCCGGGGTTTAACCATTCTGATAATCTATAGACATACTTCAGGTAAACGTGGAGACACTTTAAATAGTTTACAAACAACACAAAAAAACCATGAAGACAGGGGTGTAAATAGGAACCAGAGCAACAGCAAGGAAAAGGAAGAAACACACCCTCTGCTGGTAACAAAGGGAACGTGCAGCGAAACTTTCATGTCTTCAGATACATAAACATTTCACATCCTGTCATCCCACTTACACTTTATCAGTGACGTCAAACCTCACCCCCCTCAGTCCTCCTATGCTAGATGGAGAAGGTGTGTGTGTGTGTGGGGGGTCATCAGAGTATCTGGTATCTGCTCCAGCAGTTGAAGCAGGAGGGACTCCATCACACACTAATACATGCAAAGGAGGACAGCCGTGACCTTTAGGAACCCCACCAATCACTAAAAAAGAAAAGAAACATAATCTTTGGGATAAGGGGACAGTTAAAACATTCGAGTCCTTATAAAACTAAATACAGACACAAACAAAAGACTTTCATAAATACCTTCAGATCAGACGCTATGTACAAACCAAAATGGACACTCTTAATCTCCCAGATGACTTCAGTTTATTAGAAAAGACCCTTGTAGACAGTCTTCATCAAAGTCACTTTGTCTCCAAATTTTATTCAAAGCTGCAGCATTTGAACACTGATAAGTTATCATTCTGACGGAAATCATGGGAAACTCATCTGAAAACAACAATAGACACTAACGTATGGGAGGAAATCTTACTTTTACCTTCAAAAATATCCACATGTAACAGATTTAGAGAAATGCAGTATTTTATTCTACAAAATGTCTATATATGTCCATATACGCACAGTAAATCTACAGCAGGGGCCTGTCCAAACTGCCCCAAATGTCAAACTATTTTAGGGACCGGACTTCACCGCCTCTGGGAATGTGAACACATTCAACAGTTTTGTCAAACCATATGTGTTGGGGTCAGTGTGGTCATTAAGCACCAGGTACAGACTCACCCATTATTGTGTTTATTGGGATGCATCTCTGAATCATTGAGAACACATCAGTATACTGTTCAGTTTTTGTTCGTGTTGGGTCCAAAGGCTGTTCTGACCAAACGGGTTGGAGAAGAACCTCCTTCAGTCCATCTGTGGAAGTCTGTGATATCTGACTGTATTTCTCTGGAAAGACTAAGATTTTATATGAACGATATTAAGCTAAAAAAGAGACTAAAAGAAGATGTACAGGGTGGGGAAGCAAAATTTACAATATTTTGAGGCAGGGATTGAAAGACAGTGTATGACCAATTAGTTTATTGAGTCATGAGAATTTAAATCTTCAAATCATATTTTACTGCATTTCTAACGCTCTTGTTGTCTACCTCAAGTTCAGTTGCCATTTTTCTCATGGATTTGGTTGGATCCTTTAGGATTTTGGATTTGAGAGCTTTAATAAAAGCTTTGGTACGTTTTTGTTGCTTCCTCCACTTCCAGACTTTCTGGTAATAGTTTTGCTCATAGTCATTCTCTTCTTTCCATTATAAACAGTCTTTATGGACACTCCAACTATTTTTGAAATCTCCTTTGGTGTGACGAGTGCATTCAGCAAATCACACACTCTTTGACGTTTGCTTTCCTGATTACTCATATGGGCAAAAGTTTGTGAAAAGGTATGGATAATAGTGTTAGGTATGATTATGACATCAGTATATGTTTGGGTTCAAAACAACTGACGTAGTGTCTGCTGAGAAAAAACAACTAAATGTTCATTGTACATTTTGCTTCCCCACCCTGTATGTCTGTTGTTGGAGTTCAACTATGGAATGAGGCCAGCATGGATTTAAGAATGTGTAGCCCATTTTTGATATTAGAAAAAAATGGTATGTCAGGCAATTTTTGAAGGATACAATTGTTAAGATCTAATAAGTAATAGGTAAATTATTTATTTTTGATTCTACATTAAATTACCATTAATTTGGTGGTTAAGTTTTCTATTTCTCTGGTTTATTTTCACCTTTTTATGTTTTGCTTGTTTGTTTGCTTGGATACATTGTTTTTTTTGTTTTTTTTCCTATATTGGATGCTGGGTAGCTGAATGTGTTCTGTAGGACAGGCATTAATGGAAGCATTGTGCTTCTGCCTGGGCCTGTTCAGTCATTAACCTGTTGGTAATGTTTGTAATGTTTGAAGTGTTGTTGTTGACACTAGTTATTATGTGATGACTGAATAAATAATTTCATCATCATCAGAAGGACGTCTTTACAGCAAAGTTTGGAAAAGTGTTGGAATATCTGGGAACTCAGACTGCAGCTACCTGAAATAGATTTAATACAGACTTTTGAGATTATCGCTGTGGACAGATTTTGGATCTGCTCTACATTTCATACAACCTGTATGTACTGCGCTGGACTGTAGAAGTTTGAAAATGTTCAATAAAAAGAATGTTCAAAAAAAAAAAAAAAAAAAAAAAAATCAAAAAAATCAGCTCCTTCAGTACAGAACTAGATTCTGCCGACAGAGGAAATTCCTGTCCCAGGCTGATCTGTTCTGCAGCAGATCTGTTTTGTTTCCTTTTGTTGTGTGTCTTTCACTGTCAAAGTCAATGAATGAAGTGGACCTAAAGACTTCATAAATATTCCACCTGCACTTTTTACAATCTTGGACACAAAAGATGCATTTCAGTTCTACTGTGAAATATCGCCTAGGAGTTGACTTCAGCATGCCTTTATGAATACTGCTATGGAGAATATATCTTACATCATGAAACCCATCAAAATATATTATATTTTTGGCTAAATGAAAGTTTGAAGGAGCAAACAAAACTAACAACTAAGTATAACCTCAGAGGTCGAGCAGCTGTGGATTTTGAAGGGTCGTCATTTTGGGTGGTATTATCCTCACCCTCTGTCCAAAGAGGTGGACTGTGAAACCACACTGTGCATGTCTTCAGTTCAAAATCAGTCTCTTTATAAATGCTGAACTGAACATGTAAGTAAAAGCAATAACTATATCACTCTGAACAACTGAACATCATACAAAATTAAATTAATCAATAAATGTTTGAACAGTCTATGCAGGAGTGATCTTCTTTTCCCTCAAAGTCAGTATTTCCAGATTAAAACCTAATATTTTTTTGTGTTATTATTGTACTATATCTCTGCAAACATCTGCTGATACTGATAGTTTTTTACATATCCTATTGATGCGGACTTTATCAGTCTGTACGAAATATATGAAATATACCATATAATGGATTTTTTTTTTTTTTTTTTGCTTCCACACAAAGTTGTGAACGTCCCAAAAACCTGCACAAAATCTACTCAAACTTCCACACTGTAAAAAATGACAGTAGAATTAACACCAAAAAGTTGTAAAATTGCAACATAAAAAAACTGTAAGTGACAATACAATACAAAGTTGTTTAGTTGAAAAGATTTTTGTGTTAATGATTGAATCAAATATAGCTGTAGTTTTTACAGGAAGAGTATGTGAACAAAACCAGATTTGGATGAAGAAATGATGGATTTCTATTGTTTTTAGAAAATAAAACTGTAAATTGAAAAACAGTGTGGTGCCGTTTAAACTGCAAAGACCATAATGTTGAAATAACGGCATATTTGCTTTTTTAATAAAAAAGTTATCAAAAAAGTAAACACTTTCCAATGTACCATTTTAAATGTGTAAATGAATGGGTTGGTAGAGTTGGTAGAGCGGCTCGTCCAATAACCAAAGGGTTGGTGGTTCCAATCCTGGCTCTGACTGTCCATATGTCCAAGTGTCCATGGAAGACACTGAACCCTAAACTGGTCCCAGTTGGACCTGGTGGATTTGGAAAGAACTGTGGACACCATGAAGGAGGAGAAAATGAGCTAAAGAAGTGCAGAACATTTACCATTTAAATCCACTGTTAAATCTACATGTTTAAACTGTTCAATCTACATGTTTTAAATATTAAATCTACATGTTACTCTGTAAATGTTTACAGTTGGATGTGTTTTTTACAGTATTGTTCTGAAAACCACAGTTGCCAGTTTTTTTTCCGCAAAAACAACAGGATTTTTTTAGTGTATATCTCTGCAAACATCTGCTGATACTGATAGTTTTTTTTCACACATCCTATTGATGCTGACTTTACCAGTCTGTCTCTACAAAATATACCATACAATAGATTTTTTTTTTTTTTTTTTTTTGCTTCCACACAAAGTCGTCAACATCCCAAAAACCTGCACAAAATCTATTCAAACTTCCATCCTTTAATTTTCAGTAACTTCATAATACTTTGTAGGGGGCAAAAAGTCTCAGGGAATCCCAATTATTTTGGTCCATTTTACTCCCTTATGTCAGAAAGTATGAAGTCAAAGGGTGTGTGTGCAGTTTTCTCCAAGGCACTGTGTCAAAGTTATGTCTGCGGTTGCTATGGAGGTGTACTGTCTTTAAAACAGGAACACATCTGACATTATCCCCTGAGAGAACAGCCTCATTCTTTTTTTCATTTTGTTTTCATTTTGGCAGGAAACAGGTGCCTCCTCCTCCTAAACCTGGAAGGATAACTGAGCAGCACAATATCAAGCAGGCACGATACATCTGAGAGTATTAAAGTAAACAACTGCTGCATCCGAGGCTTCCGAAGGCCAGGGATGAACACAGTAAAGAAGACACATTTGACTCTTATTAAGCTGCTCTGGCCTTGGACAGTTCATGAAATACACACTGCAAATTTGAAAATGCAAACTTAACACCCTCAGAGCTGAAATTAACACCCAGCCAGGGTTTATAAGGGAACCACCAGTTAAGTGTTAAATTCACACTTTTGAAAGTGTTAAAATGATTAACACTATGACAGTGTTCAGACAAACTCTTTAAGTGTAAAATATTAACACCACCATATATGAAAAGAACACTAGATTAGTATTCAAAGTTCATTAATTAGTGACACCAACAGAGTTAACTATTCAACACTGCACCAGTATTCAAGTAACATTCTGTGGTGTTAAATGCACTTTTAACTAGTGTTGACTATACTACTCAGAAGGTGTATATTGTCCACTGGGATTAACACTATTAGAGTTAAAAATGTACAATCTGTTAGTGTTAAGTCTAACCATTCACCACACATGTACAGTAATCACTCCAAAAAGCACCGCGATTAAAAATAAATAAATAATTATATATATATATATATATATATATATATATATATATATATATATATATATATATATATATATATAATTTTTTTTTTCTTTAACAGGGCTCCTAATGCAGATGTGCTGCAGGTGTGACAGGCGGCAGCAGGTGAAGTTGATGATGAGTCTGAGGGAGGGGCCTGTGCCACCGCAGGACTGCACCATGACACTTCCCAGATAGTAAATCTTTTGTCAGTATTATGGCATACATTTGGCATTTTTGTCTTTCTTTTGGCATTCTGAAAACCTTTAGTCTTAGCTGTGGTCTGACTAAGGTTCTCCATAACAGATGTGGAGGCACCAGCAGTATATGTCTGAGTTCTGGCATATGTCTGCAGAACCAAAAGACTGGGCACAGAGCGGGAGCAAGTCTAGGGATGGTATGGCATGTTTATGGCAAGACAAGATTGACTAAAGAGCGGCAACATCTGATTCCATATATGGATGTGTTTTGGTTGTGTTTTGGCATATTTCTGTAAAGCCAAAACACTGCGCAAAGAGCGGGAATTTCAACCCAGAAGAAAACCCACTTCATTTTAAAAACATGATCAACACACATTTGGGGTGAATTTTGGCCTCTGTTTGGGTCAGTTTTTCTACTTTTTGGCTGGATTATGGAGATTTGGGGCTTTTCTGGGACAATTATGGCTATATTTTGGAAGTCTGCAGTTAGTTTTGGGTGAATTTTGGCTTCCTTCTGGTTTGATTTTGACTTGCCTATTTTGGGCCATTTAGGGCCCATACATCCGCCCAAAACTTTGCCCAAATGGCATGCCAGTTTTGGGCCAGATTTAAGCCGTAATGATTTTGCTATCTGGGTTACTATTTGTTCAATAGCTTTGCTCTGAACTCTTGTATGAATTGTATGAATTACCTCAGACTACAATGCAAGAAGCCGTCGAGCTAAAATTAGCATGTTCCACGTTCTAAGTTTGCAGCAAGAGCTAATTTTAGCAGCTGGTTAGCAAGTAGGTCCGAACAGAAATATACACACTCTGATAGTGACAGAGCTGACAGAAAAGTTCCTTCCAGCCTAATAAATAGCCTTGTTTCAGAAGTCAAATGGTACTGATACGACGCCTCATACGACGTCCATGCGCACACTGGTCTGCTCTGTTGCTCTGTCCAGAAATCAACACCCCTTATGGTGTTCAATCATGCTCCTCGACACCTGGTAAACGTGCCCCCGAAAAAGGACCCCATCAAAGACACAAGCTGACTCTACCAGTGTTAGTTTGTATGGATCAAATGTCATATTGACTCTGAATGGTGTTAAATACAAGTAACACTGGAAAATCAACACTGGCAGATTTGCTGTGCAGCAGATCTAAATCTGGCCTTTTGTGCGTTTAGTGTAGATAAACTCTGAATGTGTTTAATGTGTGACATATTACAAGTCCTTTAGGTAACACCGTGTTAGAGGGTTTGTATGGCAGTGATTTGACCTCCTAAACGGGTCTGCTGTAGGGACTCCTTCGAGGTTGACAATTGATCAGATCCACTTAATCAATCAGTGACAGGGCCTTTGAACTGAAGACATGATTTCCAGCAAAGTCTTCCATCCCACCCTGTCGTCTGCAAAAACACTCCAGGGGGAGATTACTCCTGCTCGTAAAATTCTTTTTATGTTAAAACACACACTCTCATTCGCTCACTCACTCTCTGACTGACCAGCTCTGGCTCCAAAGTCCAGAAGAACTCAGTATTTGCATAAAGTTTTAAGTCCATCTGCTTTTTGTCCAATCCGGCCCGCGGGATGAATTTGTAAAATGCAAAAATGACACTGAAGTGTGTCAAAATCATTTTAATTCAGGTTCCACATACAGACACATACAGTCCAATTAGATTTCAAATGGGTCAGAACCAGTAAAATATGATCAGAATAACCTATAAATGACGACAACACCAAATTCTCTCTTTGTGTTTTTAGGTGTAAAAAAAGTAAAATTATATGAAAGTGTTTACATTACCAAACTATACTTTTACAAAAAACATGAATAATCTGAACAAAAATAAACAAACAGAAATGTCTTCAGAAAAGTAAATGCAATTTGACCAATATTCTGCCTGTTACTAAATGTTTTGTGTGATTGTAACGCACATGTGTAAATGATAAACTGATAAACCGAGGCAGAATATTGTTAAAATTGCACTTATTTTTCTTCAGACAATTCAAGTTGTTCATGTTATTCAGATTTTTAAGGAAACTTTGTAGATGTAAACCTGATTGTAATATAATTTTACTTTTTTACTGTTATCATCTTACTGGTCCGACCCACTGCAGATCAAACTGGGCTGAATGTGGAACTGAACTAAAATGAGTTCGACACCCCTGTGTTAGAGAAAGCTCTCCACCCCCTGTGTGGCTCCTGTACAGGCAAAGAAGAGGAAAGAGAATGTTTTGCCCCCCCCCCAGGCCCTCTTCCCTCACCTCCCTGGGGCAGTGCTGTGTAGTAATAAACGTCCCCCATAAATCTCCCCCTCACGCTATCCCCTCCTCCAACTTTTTTTCTGTTAACAGCTTCTTTTCTTCTCACCAGAGCCCTGCCTTCCTTCTCCCCCCACCCTCTCTTCTCTTTCTATCGGAAACCAACTCTGACACTGGCTCTTCACATGGCCGATGGCTGCTCTGTCATGGATTTAGAGGGAGGGAGGGAAGAAGATGGGCCCACAATAGATTTGTATAGGTTTCACTCTCTGCAGTACAGCTCTTTCATATGTGGCCCAGAGGATCATTGTGACAACGCTGTGGTTGAGTCTAGTGAGCTCACTTGTGGATCAGGTTATCAGCCCCATAAATGGTGGAATGACATGCATCTGTGTTCAGGTTTAGGAGAGCGACACTCCGCCTGCACATGTTGGTAAATAAAAATACAGTAGAGGAGATTTAAGGGGTTTAAGGGGGGAAATAGTTGTGGTCGGGAAAGAGTTAAAGGCCCTGGCTGCTTGAATTCACCGGAAAGTCCCACAAGTGACTTTACAGTCCAGCAATTAAGAGTAAATTAATTACAGAGTAGTGGATGGTAGCAGAAACCCTGAGGATAGTGAGCGCCTCCCAGTAAACATCTCCAGACTTCTACAATACACTAAGTTGCAGCCTTCCCTCGCCCACCCCAGATAGCAAATATTTCTGCAGTATTATGGCGTACATTTGGAACTTTTTTGTCTTTTTTTTTGGCATTATGAAAACCTTTAGGCTTAACTGTGGTATGACTAAGCAATTAGTTTTGGGTGAATTTTGGCTTCCTTCTGGTTTGATTTTGGATCGTCTATTTTGGGCCATTTAGGGCCCATACGTCCGCCCAGAACTTTGCCCAAATGGCATGCCAGTTCTGGGCCAGATTTAAGCCATAATGATTTTGCTATCTGGGACTGGGGTTCAGTTTATTTAAGTTTCCCAAACCATAACTTATTAACCCAAAACTAATTGTGGACTTCCAAAATATAGCTGTAATTGTCCCAGAAAAGCCCCAAATCCCCATAATCCAGCCAAAAAGTAGCCAAAACTGACCCAAACAGAAGCCTAAAGGAGGCCAAAATTCACCCCAAATTTGTGTCGATCATGCTTTTAAAATGAAGTGGGTTTTCTTCTGGGTTGAAATTCCCGCTCTTTGCGCAGTGTTTTGGCTTTACAGAAATATGCCAAAACACAACCAAAACACATCCATCTATGGAATCAGATGTTGCCACTCTTCAGTCAGTCTTCTGTCTTGCCATAAACATGCCATACCATCCCTATACTTGCTCCCGCTCTGTGCCCAGTCTTTTGGTTCTGCAGACATATGCCAGAACTCAGACATATACTGCTGGTGCTTCCACATCTGTTATGGAGAACCTTAGTCAGACCACAGCTAAGACTAAAGGTTTTCAGAATGCCATAAGAAAGACAAAAATGCCAAATGTATGTCATAATACTGCAGAAATATTTACTATCTGGGATTTATATACCTACTTAGTGTTTTTTATATTATATGCATACAATATGTACGGATGAAGTGAAATTAACCAAGTTTTAATATCACAAAATAGACTAGATCAGCATTTGAAGACATGTGCAGTATAAAAGGAAGAAATACAACTTGATCAAGTCACTTCTAATGTGTCATCTAAAGCTTTTTCTAATAAACTCATAAAAAGTACAACAAAGAGCGTAAAGGTGAATGGAAAAAGTGGTTTAAAGTGAATGTTGCTCGGGGCCTAAAGTGTCCTGTTGTGCATTGATCTGAACAGTGGAGTAATCTCACACAAACTGACAAAACCACTGCAAGAAGAAGAGGAAGGAAAAAAAAAAAAAAAAGTTGTCAGAAAGTTCACGCCCAGTGCTTCAGGCTCCTCCTGCAAAGGATTAAAAAGCAAATGTCGGGGCTGGAGCAGGGCAGAGGGGGAGTTCTGCAGGGTCCAAACTACACGGGAACTAACTGCGCATCACAAACTCCGCAGACCTGCGCAACTTTCTACCCAGCTCACTTTGTTTTTGTTTTGTTTTTTTTTTTGTTTTTTTAGTTTTTTTTTTTTTTTAAACTTCTTTTGAATTTTTTTATTTTTTATTTTTTTGTCGCTGCAAAGATGACCACAGCCGTGGTATCGCCTTTCTTCGACTTTGAAGTAATGAACAAGGTATCTTTGACGCTCTCCTTTTCCCTCTTGTGTTGTTTTTGTCGCTGTTAGCTTAATTAGCCTGTTAGCCTGTTAGCTTGTTAGCCGCTGTGGAGGAATGAGCTGCACGCCCCGCGGCCCTCTGCTCCTCTGCTGTGGAACTCTGCTCCATGGCTCCTTTCTTGGCTTTACTTTGACTCTTTGCTCACTTATCCAGTTATAAACCCAGTCTTTGGCCGCAGTCAGAGGCTCTTTTTTGCGTTAAACTGCTGTCTTTGCTGTGGACCAGAGCTGGCGCTAACCTCCACCTAAAAGTTGCTGAAATGGTCAACTTTGCTCTTTCCATATTCAACAGTTGTCACAGCAGGCTGGAAGCGAATATTCTGGCTTTCCTCACTGTTTCCGAGGGCAGGAAAGCTGTTCAAGTGGGCCTTAGACATGTCATGACATCTTTGTTCAGATTGGGGCCGTTTTTTGCGCCACTTTTCCCCCAGCTCACAAAGCAGCAGCAGCCACATGCCGCTAATCATTGACCAGATTTATGCGGCTTTACTCTGCTATTAAAGCTGCTGGTAGGGGTTTGTATTCTGTCCGTGGAACGCTCACTCTTGATGATAAATAACTAGTTTTTAGAACAGTGGCTGCTCTCTGGTGACAGAAGGATAGGTGATGATGTGTTTATGCTTGTGTTTCTGGGTCAGATTTGGATCTGACTCCTATTGCCGTTCAGTTGTCTTTTTGTTAGTTTTATATCTTGTTAAGAACAGGGAAGTTAAATGGTTAATAAGTCCACATGCCATCTCGTTTGGAGGTGATGTTGTTTTGGTGCTGTGGCACTTTGATTCTCTTTCAAATGCTGCAGGCTCTTTGGAGCTCCTCTCATGTGCTCCTGCTCCATTTACTAAACAGCCACACATTCCTCACCAGGGCAGTTTGCCAAACCAGCTGCTGTTCTATAGGCCTGTATCCGCTTATATTGTCAAAGCCAAAAGAACAGTCATGCAAGAGGTGGCTGTGGAGGTTTTTTTTTTTTTTTTTTTTTCTAATCTGAAGCCCACCAGTACTTGTTTTAAATCTGAAACATATTGAGTGTCAGTCTTGGGAGGGTTTGTTTGTTCTAATGTTTTTATATTTTTGTGTCTTTGCAGAATAACAAGCTGCTCAGCTATAACAACAACCTGGGTGCCCCTCATCCCATGTCTGCCCCTTGCACTGGTGCAAACGTGCCCATCTCCAGCCCCACCGGAGCCCTGCTGGACAGGAAGGCGGTGGGATCTCCCTCGGTGGGAGGTGTGTACCAGCGGCGGCACTCGGTCAGCAGCACCAAGTTCAGCCAGAACCAGTTTCTGAACAGTCTGAAGGCAGCGGACCACTCCTCACTCATCTCAGGGGTTGGCAGTGCCAGCAACAAGGAGAACCGCCTGCGAGACCGCTCCTTCTCTGAGACGGGTGAAAGGCTCCTGAACAAGTGCCTGGGCCCTGCCAGTCCCACCGGCGGCAGCAGCCAAGTTAACTCCAGCCGTTATAAGACGGAGCTTTGCAGGCCCTTCGAGGAGAACGGTTCCTGCAAGTATGGCGACAAATGCCAGTTTGCGCACGGAATCCATGAATTGCGCAGCCTGAGCCGCCATCCAAAATACAAAACTGAGCTGTGCCGCACCTTCCACACCATCGGTTTCTGCCCATATGGGCCTCGCTGCCATTTCATTCATAATGCTGAGGAGCGCCGTGGACCTCCCCAGCAGTCTTCCCCTCTAAACTCTTCCAACAAGATTGAGAGGCCTCGACTGCAGCACAGCTACAGCTTTGCAGGCTTCTCCAGCTCAGCCGGGCTGAGGGACAGCCCCACTTCGGTCACCCCTCCACCCATGTTCTTCCCTGATGAGATCCCTGACTGGCCCAGCAGTAACCCCTTCACCTACTCCAGCCAGGAGCTGGCCAACCTGTTTGGGCCTAGCCTCGGTGCCGGTCCTGTAGGCACGGAGCCCAACACCCCTGCACCCCCCTCTCCAACAAGCACACCTTACTATTTCAGACCCATGTTGGAGTCCCCTCAGATGTTCGAGTCTCCATCCAGCCCCCCTGACTCTTTGTCAGACCAAGAGGGCTACCAGAGCAGCTCTGGAGGCAGCCTGAGCGGTTCAGAGTCCCCCACGCTGGACACCACCCGTCGCCTTCCCATCTTCAGCCGCCTCTCTATCTCTGATGACTAGACTGCACATATCCACCAGTGACTTTTTACTTTTGACACAAAGAGAACACGGCACTCCCCTCTACCTCTGCCTCTGTCCACTTCCCTGTCCTCCCTTCACCAAGACACCGTGTTAGTTCCTTGTTAGCAATATATGGTGGATGTAGTCAATTAAGGGAACTCTGTCAATTTAAACGATCATTTCATCCCTGTTAATCTGCACATCAGGTCTGAAAAGCACCCTGCCATGTGTCATAGTGCCAAAAAGAGAGGAAATTGAACAATGAAAATCATGAGAACAAAAATTGACTGTTTTTTCCAGGTGCCACTTGTTTTTTTTGTTTTTTTTTCTTTCTTCATTTGTTCTTGAATGTGTAGCAGCACAAGTGGCCTTGGATAGGGGAGTGCATTGCACTAGACCCCAACCCCCCTTCCTTCTGCCCACCCCTCCTCCTCCTCTTCATTGACGATACCACTTCCCCCAAACTAGAGAGAGGGCGCTCACTAACGTAAGTGTAGATCTACCACAGCCGTTTTTTACAGACTGAGTTGAGACAAAAGGAGGAAAAAAAGACAGATCCTGAAATGATATGAATAGTTTAAAAAAAGAATAAAGTGGCTGGGTGGTTTTCTGCATGTGCTTAGGGTGAATGGACTACTGTTTGTTTTCAGTTCTTTCTCATTTGTCCCCCCCTTCACGGTTCCTTTCAAGCCCTGTCTTATGTAATTGTGGACTGGGTGAGTCTGCAGGAAGGACTTTGAACTGGAAGTTGGTTATGCCCCTCCCCGTTGAGTTTTTGCCTCCTGTTGCTGGTCACTGGCTCTTTTTTTGGGAAGGTAGTCTTGATATCAAACTGATCATAAAACCTGTCAGACTTTATCCCACTTCTCACCCCCCCGTACCCCTCCCCCACCACCGCCTCCTCCTCCCTCATCCTCACCGATCTGCAGGCAGTGGGGAATTCCAGCATTCCCATGGTGCACTTGTACATCCTGCAACTTGATGAGATCGGATCTCCAAGCTATTTTACTTTACCCCCCACTTTAAACCTGCTCTGAGGAGCACTCTATACTCATTACATCCCTTTTTTGCTTTCTTTATTTGATAATTATTTTTTATTAATGTTATTATTACGGTTATTATTATTGTTTGAAAACTTTCCAGACAGAAGGTTTGCTTGTCACTGCTTATTTAACTTATCAGAACATATTTATTGGTGATCATATGCATTTTTTGTTAATTTTGTTTTGTATTTATCTGGATAATGAGCAATAGAATATATTTTCTTTTATGTTAAATTATGATCTTCCATATTAATCTAAAGATTGTGAAGACGTTTTTGTCAGTTTTCCTTTTTTCACAGTTTAATATATTGTACTTCAATGACTTTTGTTCTGCAACTACACTTTGTCAAAAATGAACTTAATTTAAAGCAAAAAATGCAAAAAAAGATGTTTTGCGTTTTGATTATTTATTGTACTTTTTTTTTTTTTTTCTTACTCCCTCTCATTGGACTGCAATTCCATCGAAACTAGGTTTGCTTGTATTCATTCCTGATAATTTCCCTTCTTTTTTTTTTTTGTCTTTTTTTTTTTTTTTTTCTATAAATCTGACAAGTAACAGTAGCTAACTGTTATCACAGCAATTCAGCTTTTTTCCCCCCTCCTTCAGATTTTTTTCCCCAACTCTTGAAAGTATTCTCACAGTACTTGTGCTGACAGTAGTAAAGTCACAAGGGGTGCTGTTAAGACCTCTAGCATCTCTGGTTTAGGAGAGTCTCCATATTAAGTAGAAATGTCAGTACATGTTCTTACACCCAGTCTGTAATTAATACAAGCAATAGCTGTGACCAAATGGGTTGAGGAAATTATTTGGGGTTTTTTTGTTTTTTCTTTCTTTCTTTCTTTCTTTTTGTTTTAATCGGATGCTTGATGCACTTGCTTGGCCCCTTCTTGACCATTGGGAAGTGCCTCGTTGAATACATTCCAGGTAGCTAAGGCTTTCTCTTGCCCTTAATGAGATCATATATATATATATATATATATATATATATATATATATATATATATATATATATATATATATATATATATATATATATATATATATATATACATATATATATATACACACACTCTATATAAATATGGACAATGATTTTTGTTTTAAAAGTCACTTGTTCTGTGTTGCCTTCATGTGTCTGGAAAGAGGTGAACAGATTTGACACAAAGAAAGTAAAAGAAAAAACTGTTGAATGTATTTTTTCAGCCATGTGTTTTCACTACAGTAATTCTGTGATGAGTTTATATGAAAAATCTGTTGGTTTTTTTTTCTCTTTTGTAAGTATTGCAGTTAAGTCAATAAACCCCGTATTTTTGGAAAAGTTGAATCTTGTGTGGTGGGTTGTGTGCGCTGGCTCATGATGCATCTGTACATTTGTTCTGTGCAATGACATTTACATTGAAACATTGCATAAAAATTGCATTTTAAAGCTGCGGTTTTTATCTGATCGCTTTAAAATGACCAGTATTTTACTGAAGGCAGTTGTGTTGAGGTTCTAAACTCATCCACAGGTGTTTTATTTTTTAATCTGGCATAGGGAGGTCCCTGTTGGCTTCTACACACGATGCACTTAGGGATGTAATGATTACTAGTATAACAATAAACTGCGGTAAAATTCCCGACAGTATTACTGTTTAAATTCTAATTATCATGATAACTGTGTTTGATTACAGCACTTTGAAAGAGAGAGACTGTCTGTCTTACCTATCTATGAATAAGACACTAAACTCAAACTTGATCTGGAAAATGGTCAAACAGTGGCTATAAGGTTCCATCTTTAATGCACATGTGTGTGTTTGTTTACATGTTAATATTTGAATGTTTCTGTCAACAGAAAGTACATTGTGCCTATTATTTTATTTGTTTTTTGTTTTGTTTTTTCAAAATGCAACTTGGTTAAATTATTTCAGTGTGTGTATTAGTACTTTTTGAACATTCTGAGCACATTTCAACAATACCACAATAATATGGTCACAATAACCGTGATATGAAATTGTCATATCGTTACATCCCTAGATGCACCACCGAAGGGAGTTTCACCGGAGTGGAAGTTGATTGGTGAAAAACACACACAGCAGTCAGAGGGTATTGACCTGGGGATGAACAAACTGATTTTTTTTTTTTTTTAGATTTTGTTGCGCAAAAAAGATTGAGCAGAAAATATTGATCACGGGCGATGTAAGCATAACGTTTCCAAGAATAAAAAAAAAGTAACTAACTGAGGTTATGACCTGATCAATGATCCTGAGGTTACAAGTTGAGGTGATCGATATGTGTGTGTGTGTGTGTGTGAGAGGTATTAAGTCCTGGCATGGGTCTAGGTTTGGTTTAAACATTAGGGAGGACACAGTGAGTCAGGATATTGGGTTCCACCACTGTGTCAAACTTACTTTAGTACATTCAGATACGGTTTCATGCAGAGATTTGTGTATTTTCTGCATCAGTTCATAGCAGAAATGTCTTGGAAGGCACAAAATGCAGTGAATAATAAAGCAACGGCATTATCTGTTTTACCCCATCGTTTATTGTTATTTGTATTTCACCATTGTTTAACCAGAGAAGAGTGTCATGGCTAAGACAACAGGTTTGAAACAGATGCATTTGCACACAGACATCAGACTGGTTCCATGACGATCAGAAAACAGAAAATGTGAAGAAATTAGATTAGATTAGATTAGATTAGGATAGATAGATAGATAGATAGATAGATAGATAGATAGATAGATAGATAGATAGATAGATAGATAGATAGATAGATAGATAGATAGATAGATAGATAGATAGATAGATAGATAGATAGATTGATTGATTGATTGATTGATTGATTGATTGATTGATTGATTGATTCAGCAGTTTTACATTCAGCACATGAAGACAAAAAACAGACAGAGCAGAAACTCCACAGAACAGTGGGTTAGTAGCAGGTTCACATTCAGGTTGGTTTATAGACTGTAACAGACACCTGCTACAGAACTAAAGGACTACTGCTAAAAGAACTTCCTGTACACTACTGTAAATACAGACTTCTGGTTGTGTTGACACATTTCAGGGATCTAAAGTGAATCAGTGATGTAAGTGTAACAGTTATTGAAGTGATCTACGGTGGTTCAAAAAGTAGGAGTAGTCCAACTATATAAGGTGCTTGAATATTTTAAAGATTAGATTAGATTAGATTAGATTAGATAAAATAGAGCTTTATTGATCCTTCGGGCAGAGACCTCAGGAAATTGAGGTTCCAATAACAATGAATGTATATACACAAAAAATACCACAAGAAAAATAGCAAAACAATAACTCTAAAAGACAGTTGTGAAAAAAAACAAAACAAAAAAAACAGGTAATTGCTCATTAGAAAGTACTAGTCCAGTGGTTCCCAACCTTTTTAGTTTCGTGACTCCGTTTTAACATCACAAATTTCTGGAGACACCAGACATTCAAAACGGAGACTTTTTTTTTTGGGCTAAAATTAATTTGTTTTTGATCATGTAATAGTTTGCTATACTATGTTGCAAATAAACATTAATTTTAGATGACATTTAGTCTATGTAATGTATATTATTATGGACGGAGGCAGTAAAGCCAGGTGTAGATTACTGCACCAAGGGAAAATTTACACAGTTTGTTCATGTTCTTCACATCTTTTGAAAGGATAGTTTGTAGATGTAAACCTTTTCGTAGTGTAAATTAACTTTTTTCGCTCTAAACATAGAGAAAAGTTTGGAGTTGACATTATTTCTATATTATTATGTTATTATTTTACTGGTTCAGCCCACTGCAGATCAAATTTAGCTGAATGTGGAACTGAACTGAAATGAGTTGGACACCCCTGCACTAGATGACAACCTCCAGCCACGCCAGGACAAACTTAGTTTTGTTTCATTTCAGTAATAACATACAGTCGTGCAGCTTCCCCTTCATCATACACTTGGCTCTACATCCACGCTGCTTCTGCTTTTCCTCGCTTTCAGTCCATGTTCAGATTCTCTCCGATTGCACAAAGTCGGAGGCGGAACAGGAACTCCCTTCCCTCCATACAATGCTGGGTGCTGACCCGTCCCAGTTGAACGGCTCAGACCTCCTGGTTGCTTTATTCCACCAAACTGGGCCTGATGTCTCTGAGAGCTTTAATAGAAAAGAGAGCGCAGACCTCCGCCAAGGCAGATCAGTGGGCCCCCGTGCCCCCCCCACCCCCGATCACCACCAAAGTTTAATTATTTGTTCCTTGTGTCAGTATCAACATTTCCTGAAATTTTTATCCAAATCTGTCCAGAACTTTTTGAGTTATCTTGCACACAGACAGACAGACAAACATGGGGGGGGGGGGCTGCGCTCTCCAAGTGCTTTTCTAGTTAACTTAATTGTACTTCATTTCAACAGGTTAGTGTTGTCTCAAACACAGCCGTTATGCACAGACCAAAAACTTATACTTTTCGTCCCTTGAGAATCAGCTGGTTCTACGTCCACTTTTTGCAGAAATGGAGTTCAGCATATCCGGACATTCTAAAATCATTGAAGTTTCTGTCCCAAAGTGTTTAGTTCCAAGCTAAACATCTACGCACACTCACACCTAGAAACATTTAGTTCTGTCCTGAGTGGCGCTCGTTTCAAATCAGGTAGTTCTATGTCCAAGAGGAGCCAATCAGGGGCCAGACCTGGATCATGTGACATTCACTGAAAATGGCCATGGAGCACATGGAAAGCACAAAATGAGAACTCCTCAGAAAAAAACATTCTGTTTTGATCCCTTCTGAAAAACTCACGGATTATTTTGACGGGTAAGTTGTTCACCGATAATGTATAGATATTGTAAATCTTTATTTTGTCGTGTTAGGGGCGGAAAATGACAACATTCATCATTAGGCCTATGCACGGACATAGAACTGTTGAATTCCCAAACGACTGATTATATCCAGTGTGCCAATAATATTTATAATAATAATAATAATGGATTGGATTTTATATAGCGCTTTTCTAGACACCCAAAGCGCTTTACATTATTGATCCATTATTCATTCGCTCTCACATCCTCCCTCTGGTGGGGGTAAACTACATCTGTATCCACAGCTGTCCTGGGGCAGACTGACAGAAGCATGGCTGCCAATTCGCGCCTACAGCCCCTCTGACCACCACCAAACATTCATACGCATTCATACACCAGTGTGAGTGGCACTGGAGGCAAGGAGGGTGAAGTGTCTTGCTCAAGGACACAACAGCACATGGACAGAGCGGGATTCGAACCGCCAATAACCCTTCGGTTATTGGACGACCCGCTCTGCCACCTGAGCCATGGCCGCCCCCATAGTGCACTAGAAACATCTGTGGAGTAATGCATTGCGTTTGCAGGGGCGGATCCAGGTCTGATTTTCCAGGGGGTGTTGGGGGGGGGGGCAAAGGGCTCAATAAGGCCCAACGTGTGCATCGCAGGCGCACAATATTGTATCTCAAAAAATTCAATGGTAATATCCATTTTTTTTCTCCATAAAGGGTTAACCCTAACCCTAACCCACTGACTAAAACGTCCTTAGTTTGTTCATAACTTTTTTCAAAACAACTCTGGTGGACATAGAACGTCCTGACTTGGATCATCAGTGACACCTGTAAAGGCACCAGCTCCTCTGTTGGACATAGAACATGTTGACCAGGGACAACTTCCAGACCTTGGAATCACAAAGTTCTATGTCCATTTTGAACTTCTTATATCTCTAAGCCACAGGTGTCAAACATGCGTCCCGGGGGCCAAATCCGGCCCACCAAAGGGTCCAGTCCGGCCCTTGGGATGAATTTGTGAAATGCAAAAATTACACTAAAATATGAACAATCCTTTTAGTTCAGGTTCCACATTCAGACCAATTCAATTTCAAGTGGGTCAAACCAGTAAAAAACTACTATAATAACATATAAATAATGACAACTTCAAATGTTTCTCTTTGTAAATGTAAATATTATTTTATGTATTTACACTCAAACAAAGTATAATTTTGCAAAAAATGTGAATAACCTGAAATGTCTTAAGGGAAGTAAGTACAATTTTAACAATATTCTGTGTGTTATTAAATGTTTTGTGTGTTTGTAGATCCACTGTGATCCGTAAGTTATAATGTACATGTGTAAATGATAAACTGAGGCAGAGTAATGTTAAAATTATACTATTTTTTCAGTTTGTTCATGTTATTCACAGCTTTTGAAAGGATAGTATGTAGATGTAAACCTTTTTTATAATGTAAATGAACTTTTTTCACCCTAAAACATATAGAAAAGTTTGGAGTTTACATTATTTATATATTATTATGTTATTATTTCACTGGTTCGGTCCACTGCACATCAAATTTAGCTGAATCTGGCCCGTGAACTAAAATGAGTTTGACAGCCCCGCTCTAAGCCTGTGGAGATTTAGAACATGTGAACAATATGTTTAGGGTTCCTTCCAGTCAACACTATTCCACACAAAAAGACAATTGATAACTCTCCAAATATCACAGATCAGACAGGTGACATTTTCAAACTCTGTTTTATCAAAATGAGGGAAAGTGGACATAGAAGCAGCTGATTCTAAAGGGACGTTTTGCTACTTTTCAGTGTTTAGTCAACAGAGCATGGTCACACATCCGGATACCAGCCATGAGCTTAAATAACTGTTTATTTGCCACAGTAACTGACACTTATATTGTATTCTACTTTATTTTACATTCTATGTGCTTTGTTTTTCAGTTTTGTTCCAGTTTAAGTGTACATCCAGATAGTTTGAGTGCACTGTATTTGGCCATAACCGACAGTGAATACACTTACACACTCAGTCCAAAAAGTGTAAAAAGATCAGTGTGTGATCTGAGTGTTCATCCCAGTGGTTCATAAACAGAAGATGTGTTTCACAATTTACTGTAAAAACTGGAAACCAGTCGTGTGTTGTGATTCCACATGTCTTAATCAGAAATTTCTGTATTTGGAAACAAAAACAGCCTAATTCAGAATATCTAAACCAAATATTTTATTAACATGACACCTGTCAAATGCAGAAAATCACCAGATGTGGAATAAACAATGGAAATGGGTACGATCCTCCATTGTTTAGTGACTCAGTGATTCATTTTTATCAGCTCCAACCAGTTCTTTAACTGTAACTGCAGTGAGTCGCCTCTCATTTCAACAGAAAAGTTGGATGAGGCGAGGATTCGTCAGACTCAAACTGCGAAAAAGTGGTTCAGGGAGCGTGACACGTCATTTTGGCCACCGTAGAGTCCAGACCTGAACCCCAGACCAGTCCAGACCTGAACCCAGACCAGTCCAGACCTGAACCCAGACCAGTCCAGACCTGAACCCAGACCAGTCCAGACCTGAACCCAGACCAGTCCAGACCTGAACCCCACTGAGAATGTACTGGAGAAAAATTTAGCCATTTGTCAGACTCTCCATCATCAATACAAGGATATTGTTCAAGGATCGTGGTGAAAAATAACCGCAACTCAGGGTGGAATTATATGTTGTGACATTTATTTGGACATTATCTAAGGCAGGGCTGTCAAACTCATGTTAGTTCAGTTCCATATTCAGCTAAATCTGATCTGCAGTGGACTGAACCAGTAAAATAATAACAGAATAATATAGAAATAATGTCAACTCCAAATTTTTCTTTATGTTTTAGAGCAAAAAAAGGAAATTTACATTATAAAAAGGTTTACATCTACAAACTATCCTTTCAAACAATGTGAATAACATGAACAAACTGAAAAAATAAGCGTAATTTTAACATTATTCTGCCTCAGTTTATCATTTCCACATGTTCATTAGAACTTACAGATCACAGTGGATCTACAAACACACAAAACATTTAATAACAGGTGGAATATTGTTAAAATTGTACTTACTTCTCTTAAAACATTTCAGGTTATTCATATTTGTTCAGGTTATTCACATTTTTTGCAAAATTATACTTTGTTTTAGTGTAAATACATGAAAATAATTACATTTACAAACAGAAACATTTGGAGTTGTCATTATTTCTGTGTTATTCTGATAGTATCTGACTGCTCCTGCCCACTGCAGATTGAATTGGTCTGAATGTGGAACCTGAACTCAAAGGATTGTTCATATTTTAGTGTAATTTTTGCATTTCACAAATTCGTCCCAAGGGCCGGACCGGACCCTTTGGTGGGCCGGATTTGGCCCCCGGGCCACATGTTTGACACCTGTGATGTAAGGAATGTGTGGCATAAACAAAACTCTAGTGAACGTCACCTGTAATCAAAGCTAAAAGCAGTCCAGGGTAATTCTGTGTGAGGGACTTGATGTTGGCCAGGCTGTGTTCAAACACCTGTTAAATAAGGACCAGTAGAAATAACTTGGTTACCTGTCACTCCTCCCCACTTCATTTTTAAAGAGGGACAATTAACCTACATTTTTGTAAGCTGCCATCATCACTCCTAGTGTTGACGTGAGCTTTTGTCTGGTGTTCTCGTCACCTGTCCTGCAGTCTTTCTGCTCTCAGCTGTGAGTGGAGATAAGGGAAATAGCACAGTTAGTGCACTGAGTTAGCGCATTGAGCACTTATTTGCTCACCTCACCTTCTCAAACAGAGGTAAACCTGCCTTCTGATAAGACAATTACAAAGTGTACACGCCGCCGCGGCTGCCGCTGCCGCCACATTCTGTTGCTCAACCCTGCAGGTTAAAGGTGAATGAGTTTTAACCACACACCTGCTCGATCCTGTCATGCAGGAAGCAGCCAAAGAACTACAAACTCTGTATGTGTGTCACTGCTGTTTCCATGGAGGAAAGTCACCTGGTGTCAAATGTGATGAAATAATGGAAGTTTTTTTCTCTATTATAAAAAATGGGTGAGCTACCCCCCCACCCCACCCCCCCCTTTCCTCCGCCAACCTGCTGGAGGTTCAGAAACCCACTTCCTGGTACTTCATCATAAGGTGCCTCTGTATACACGCCACACAAACAGGAAACAGCCCTCTTTCATGTCCTTCACACTGCATGCAATTGAAGTTCTACTGAAAGTGTGCAACAAGACAGGCTGCTGAGTCTGAGTACACTTAGACCCCGAGTTTAGAGACAGGGAAACTGTGGGCCTGTTTTTATTAAACAAAAAAAAAGAAGAAGAAGAAACAGAAAACCACACATTGTAATAAAAAACAAAGAGCAGCATGCATTGTTTTTGGTATGGAAATGCTGTACTTTTTTTTTTTCAGTAGTATTAGAAACTAAGAAATTCTGATCATTAAGTGACTGGTAGTCAGTCACTTGATGTGGATGTGTGGCCTTTTTTGTAAAGTTCAACAGGAATGAATGATTGAAGTAATAATTTGAGGCACCATACATAATCATTTCCCTTTTACACATCTGTATACCTCTACTGCACTACATGTCAGATAAGTAGCTTTAGTTACTGTTCAGATTACAGTTTATTATCCTGTTCCTATTCACTGACACCCCAGAGTATCCCTGAATGTGTTGATATGGATGTTTGTGAGAAACCTGAAGGATGAAGTTCCTGTGTGAGCCGAGTTTCAAGTTCAAATTCAAACCCTCTTGGTTTGTTGGACCCTGAGACCCTCATGGACTGGTCTGAGACCCTCATGGACTGGTCTGAGACCCTCATGGACTGGTCTGAGACCCTCATGGACTGGTCTGAGACCCTCATGGACTGGTCTGAGACCCTCATGGACTGGTCTTCTGCTGGTGCCCAGAGTCAGGACTAAACAGGTGCAGCTGTGTTTCAGTTCTATGTGTTTCAGTTCTATGTGTTTCAGTTCTATGCAGCTAAACTCTGGAACAGTCTTCCTGATGACGTCCCACAGACCTGAACTGTGTCAGTGTTTCAGTCCAGGCTGAAAACAGCTGTTCAACTGAAAAGGTTCTATCTGACCTCTGACCTTTTACTTTGTTTTAACTGATTATTATTTATGTTTTATTGATTATGTTTTAATTGTAATTGTGTGTTTTTAACCTGTCTCTTTTCCCTTTTTGTAAAGCACTGTGAATTGCCCTGTGTATGAATTGTGCTAGACTAATAAATCTGCCTTGCCTTGGTTTGATAAAATGCACCATCACAAAGCTAAAAACAGGAGTGTTTCTGTTAGCTCATGAAAGTAGATGTTTCAGAGCATGTACAGCAAAGTCCGACAGACCCATGAATGCAACATTAGGATGGAACAGTCATCCACAAATATCATGTTTACAGAACAGTATAACACTGACAAAGACCATTTTACTGCAGTGAGTACTTTTTTTCTACTGCTAAATGTGTGAGAAAAAACCGACAGATTTTCAAGAAAACCTTGTAAAAATAGGAAACTTGTGTCTCAAAATACTCGACAATCCACCTGCACAACTGTTGTTTGTTTTCATTTAGTCAATCATTTACTTACTTACTTTATTTATTTATTTATTTATTTTATTTTATTTTTTTTTACACTTTTCTCCACACTTAGCCAGTGCAATAGATCAGTCTGATACACTAGACTTATTGATGTGAAATTGGTGTAAAAGTTCTCTGGGTTGTTTTTCTAGTTCCTGGGTGGTACTGAGTACAAGATGCTGTTGCAGTTCTTTTGCAAAACTGTGCTGAAAGACAGGCTGTTTTGATAGAAGATTATGACAAAAGGAAGTGTATTGTGGTCTTAAAATGAGATCATATCAACAAAAATCACATAAAAAGACACGTCTTTGTCCAAACTTGGCCTTTTCATGGTGTTGTTGCAGGTTGAAGGCTGGTGTTTTTGCACATAACAAGGGAGACTTTCAAAGTTCTAACAAACAGAAAAAGGGAAGAGAATGACAATGTATAATTGTAATAATTTGCTTTATTCTGTACTTCCAGGGAACTAGACTAATACTTACACACATTTAGTGAAAGTTTTTAAATGCAGAACGTTTACTTGTAGTGGAGTGTCTTCAGAGTATACACTGTAAAAAATGACTGTAGAATTAACACCAAAAAGTTGTAAAATTGCAGCATAGAAAAACTGTAAGTGACAATACAATGCAAAGTTGTTTATTTGAAAAAAAAGTTGTGTTAACAATTGAATCAAATATAGCTGTAGTTTTTACAGGAAGAGTATGTGAACAAAACCAGATTTGGATGTAGAAATGATGGATTTCTATTGGTTTTATGTTGAAATAACGGCCTATTTGCTTTTTTTTTTTTTTTTTTTTTTAATAAAAAAATTATAAAAAAGTAAACATTTACCAATGTACCATTTTAAATTAGTAAATGAATGGGTTGGTAGAGTTGGCAGAGCGGCTCGTCCAATAACCAAAGGGTTGGTGGTTCCAATCCTGGCTCTGACTGTCCATATGTCCAAGTGTCCATGGAAGACACTGAACCCTAAACTGGTCCCAGTTGGACCTGGTGGATTTGGAAAGAGCTGTGGACACCATGAAGGAGGAGAAAATGAGCTGAAGAAGTGCAGAACATTTACCATTTAAATCCACTGTTAAATCTACATGTTTAAACTGTTCAATCTACATGTTTAAACTGTTAAATCTACATGTTTAAACTGTTAAATCTACATGTTACTCTGTAAATATGTTTACAGTTGGATGTGCTTTTTACAGTATTGTTCTGGAAACCACAGCTGTCAGTTTTTTCCGTAAAAATAACTGGATTTTTTTTTTTTTTTTACAGTGCACAGAGGGAAATCATAAACGTACAAGGAATAAAGCTGTGCAGTAATAAAGTTGAAGTAATACATTTCTCATCTTTTGAAAATTTCATTCTGGAAAAAACACAGAAAATTCTCTGTTTTAATGCAAAATTTTGACATAAATAAAACTAAAGACAGTAGTTCATGAATACGATCAGGTCTGTCGTCCTAGTCCAGAGCAGCTGTTTCTGCACATGTGCAGTGGTAATCACACCTCTGTGGTGCACAGACCAGCACACTTTGTCAAATCTTACATTATGACAACCACAAAACTGAGCAATTTCCTGTCACGTTAGACGTGTAGAGTGTTTTCTTCACTTTGACATGCACAGTGGTATGAGTAGAAACCTCTTAACTAGACATGTGTCATGGTTTTTTGAAGTGAAACTCTCATTTCAGAGTGTATGTTATGCTTCAACTGATACAGAAAAATATTGTCTCATCCATGTTATCGTTGCATTCATTTGGGCTGAAATCAGTGGATGTTGGGAAGGCATGCAAAGATGCAAAATTAAAATAGTGATGTTGCCGTGAAAAGCAGGAAGTAACAGTTAGCAGCAGTCAGAAAAATAAATCAAAGTCAGTGAAGTAAGATTAACAGATACCTGACAACTTTGACACGTACCAGCACATTAATGATCAGCCTCACCATTGTCCTTAACCTCTGAATTTCCCAGGCCTACATGTGTCTGGTAACCAGGTGCATACCATTTTCACAAAGCAGCTTATCTGATTATCATGATAAACCAGTGACTGCAAAATTTGCAGGTAGCATTTCAGTAGTAACACTGCTCACATCTCAGTATGTCAGCTAAAATTTCCTTCGGGGGTCAAATGAGTGTCCATTTTTGTCCCCCCCCAAAAAAAAGTTGTTATAAATGCATAGAAGTGTGTGGAAACAATGCATTTGTGCACAGACTACTGATATTCTTTGACAGTGGAAGCTCTATTTTCATAAATATTGGATTTGGAATAGCACGTGTATGTGAAAACTTTTGCTGGTGGACGGACGTGACATTACCCATGATGCTCTGGTCAGTCCCAGTACTTTATTAGGAATAAACTTATAGACTTCCTATTGATAATTGTGCTCTTCTTCATAAATGTTGGTATTGTGGATCTAAAACAATCCCAGCTGACACAAAAACACTAAATGTGTCAGTGGACGGATGTGACATGGTTGTTGTGGATCCCATCATACTGATGCTCTGCAGCCATGTCAGCGTTTACACTAATGATCCCTGTGCAAAAACTAGGAGCACTATTATTTATTGGATAGTTTAGCATCAGACTAAAGAGGAAAGAACAATCTAGAATTGTTCTTTCTGTATAAAAAAGCTTCTTATTGTAAAACTGTTGATGTAAACAGTGCTGTGTGCCATTCTTCATGTATGTATTGGTGGAACAGAAGCAGGATGGATCAGCACCATACTCCAGATTGAACCTGTACAAATAAAACATGTGATATGGAGGAGAGAATCTGGGAAGAAAAACTGGGGAATCTAAAAGAATAGAAGATTTGTTTTTCAGGTCAATTCAGTTCAAATAGAACTTGTCCATTTGTGACAAGAAAATATAGCGTTAATTGTGCTGAAATTGTTCATTTTTGAGCTGAAAACATAGTTCATATGAGCATCAACATGTTGAACAGAACTGAAATCCTGTCCATTTGAACAACTGTCATTTACCAACACAAAGTTCCTTTGGATTCACTGAGATTGATTTCTTATGCACAAAGACACAAATAAGAGCTCTAAGCACATTTTAGCCGATATGTATTCTAACATGTGATGCACTCATGCACTTTTTTCTGCTGCCCACAGCAAATGGCAGGCTTTATCTTTGTAGGTCTACAGTTGTATGTGTCACACGTAGATTGATTGCAGATCAACAAAGACAACAGTCCCAACCACTCCCTGATCCTGTGGGTTGAACCCAGGTGCTGTGTCGCTCTATTATCTGCAGACAGAGGCTGTGACACACTGCTTTACAGAGGAATGACCATTAGCCCTTCAGGATCCAGTGTCACATGGGCTTTACTTCCCCTCCAGCTAAGTGGCAACCCTTGACCTGTAAAACAAAGGAAGAGCAACACATCTGTGCTGAGCAGAGGAGCATGGAGGTGAGGAGGCTTCAGCAGAGATAGCAGTCTGACAGGTTGTGGAAACACACCCTTCCACTCCTTAGTGTGACAGAAAAACAAACACAGGACAACGAAACTCTGGCCGAGCCGCGCGCCAATCAAGGTTCTAATAGTTTTGGATTTTTCATTTAGTTTTGACTTTTTTTTCTCTAATTCAGTTCGTTTTAATTTGTTTTTAGAGCAGGTTTGATAGTTTTTATTAGTTTTATTTTTTTTCTAAATGCTCAGTTTCAGTTTAGTTTTAGTATTAATTTTAGTTTTGTCAAATCTTATATCTTCCTCGTCGTTATATTCCCATAAATCCCAGACAGGACTCTGCTGCTTTCTCCCCACTTTAGTCTCCATCAGGGATGGAACCATATGAAAATTTCATATCACAGTTATTGTGGCCAAAATTATCACAGTTATCATTATTATTGCAGTATTATTGAAATTGTGCTCAAAATGTTCAAAAAGTACTAATACACACACTGAAATAATTTAACCAAGTTGTCTGTCTGTTTCTCTCTCTCATGCACGTTGTATAACAGAGGAATAGAACACAGGAGTTGGACGTTGAAAGTACTGGATGTAAAGTTTCACTTCGGTTGTTTCATGCATTAGTTACATGAGTTATGAACCAGTTATGCCCCCCCGCCGTTTTGGACAAATCACACCCTGCACACACACACACAAGTACACAAAGTGTCCTAAACAGTTTGTTATCTATGATGTTGCACTTCATGTGGAATTTTTTTGTTATTTTTCTGCAGAATGTGAACTGACAGAACTGGGATTAGATTTGTGTTGTTTGTTCAAAACTCCCTTTCAGGGAAAAGTGCAATACTAATGTTTAAAATACATTTAGTAATATTGTATTTATTTTATTTTCTATTTGATTTATAGCAGCAGAATTATATTATTCCTGTTTTTCTGTATTCAATTGTCTCCAAAAATTGGGGGAAAAATGTTCAGAAATTCATAAATGCAAATGTTTTCTTTCTTCCCGTACCAAACTGAAAAAAAAAAAAAAAAGAACTGTGGCTTTCAAAACCGAAAACTTACCAAACTGAAAATGTTGTGTCCCGTTACAGGCCTAATGTTAATCCCAGGTCTGAACATGAACTAACTACTTGAATGTTGTGTTTTTCTGTGTGACATTCATGACAGTCATTGAATGTAGCTTTGGGTTAGTGAGCTAGACCAAAGCTAAAAACAGTATTTCCTCACACATAAGTTTGACTTTGCAGCATCTGTTTCCTCTGGCGGCAGCAGATTTGGAAAACAACCTCATTCTCACTTCTTAAAAGATGCTTTCAGTTTCTCACCAGTCAAATACTGATTTATATGACCTCACTCTGCACACATATCACACCCTACTCCTAGAAATAAACACACTCCCACACTCGATCCCACATACACTTAACTACTGGACCATGACAGACCCATACAGTTGACGAAGCAGCCGCTCTGAGTCACTCAGGCCTTTTAGAGGTAGAAGCAGACAGAAAATGACATCAGTGATAGTGTTACAGGAAGTCCTTGCTCCATTTTGTACCGTAGCCAAGTCTGCGCTCTGCACAGATGATCATCTCATATCTGGGATCTCACACTCAGGGCTGTCACATGATGTTGATGAAAGATAAGGTGCAAGCTACTTCAAGGCTGCAAAAGTTTCAAAAAGGTGAAGTCGGGCCCTTGAAAGACAAAGAGAAAGAAAAGATAGTAAGACACTGTAAAAAATGAGTGTAGAATTAACACCAAAAAGTTGTAAAATTGCAACTTAAAAAAACTGTAAGCGACAATACAATGCAAAGTTGTGTATTTGAAAAGATTTTTGGGTTATAAATCAATTCATAATTCCTCAATAAACGCCAAAAAACTTCTAACAGTTTTCATGGCATGAAATCTGAGATCTTGCTAGCTGTGTAGCTTACATTATCTCAGTGTTTTTCAACCTTGGGGTCGAGACCCCACATGGGGTCACCTGAAATTTCTAATAATTCATAAAAATTAAAAAAAAAAAAATATATATATATACACTGTAAAAAATGACTGTTGAATTAACGCCAAAAAGTTGTAAAATTGTAACATAAAAAAAACTGGAAGTGACAATACAACGCAAAGTTGTTTATTTGAAAAAAATTTTGTGTTAACGATTAAATCAAATATAGCTGTAGTTTTTACAGGAAGAGTATGTGAACAAAACCAGATTAGTATGAAGAAATGATGGATTTCTGTTGTTTTTAGAAAATAAAACTGTAAATTGAAAAACAATGTGGTGTTGTTTAAATTGGAAAGACCGTAATGTTGAAATAACAGTGTATTTGTTTTTTAATATATATATAAAAAATTATTAAAAAAGTATTCATTTACCAATGTACCATTTTAAATTAGTAAATGAATGGGTTGGTAGAGTTGGTAGAGCGGCTCGTCCAGTAACCAAAGGGTTGGTGGTTCCAATCCTGGCTCTGACTGTCCATATGTCCAAGTGTCCATGGAAGACACTGAACCCTAAACTGGTCCCAGTTGGACCTGGTGGATTTGGAAAGAGCTGTGGACACCATGAAGGAGGAGAAAATGAGCTAAAGAAGTGCAGAACATTTACCATTTAAATCCACTGTTAAACCTACATGTTTAAACTGTTAAACCTACATGTTTAAAATGTTAAACCTACATGTTACTCCATAAATATGTTTACAGTTGGATGTGTTTTTTACAGTATTGTTCTGGAAACCACAGCTGCTAGTTTTTTCCGTAAAAACAACAGGATTTTTTTTTACAGTGCAGAGTGGATGAGTGGACTTCAATCACCCTCCTGAAAATACAACCATGGCTGTATCTTAATTTTTATTTTGTGAGTTGTAAACAAGGCCTAGATATCTGGCCTTGGAAGAGTTAGGGAAGAGTTAAAAGTGAACTCTGTATCTCCGGCGCACTCTCTCTCTCTCTCTCTTTCTGTGTGTGTGTATTTCACAATGATCTGCTGGCTGAGGCTCTGAGAGACGAAGATAAGACGTGACTGTGAGAAACCGCAGATCTCACACCCACTCACTACGAAAGAGCACACAGAAAACACACACACACACACACAGAGCAGGCACGTACACACATATACGAGCAGGACGTGTGCAAGCTCCTGCTCATATGTTCATCTGAACACGGACAAAGCATGGTTACCGCTCAACACACACACATTTAACTAGGGCTGTGTATCAGCAAGAATCTGGTGATACGATACAAAACACAATACCAGGACCACGGTATGATATATCACGATACTGTTAAAAAGACCATTTTTTTATTGTTTTTTTTGTTTTTTTTAAGATTATTTCCTGGAAGAATTGAATTACAACAGAAATCTGCACAAATACTAAACACGTTTTTATTTGATCAAAACAGGATCTAATGCACAGGTGTCAAACATGCGGCCCGGGGGCCAAATCTGGCCCGCCAAAGGGTCCAGTCCGGCCCTGGGATGAATTTGTGAAATGCAAAAATTACACTGAAGATATTAACAATCCTTTTAGTTCAGGTTCCACATTCAGACCAATTCAATCTCAAGTGGGTCAAACCAGTCAAATACTATCATAAGAACATAGAAATAATGACAACTCCAATTTTTTCTCTTTGTAAATGTAAATATTTTCATGTATTTACACTAAAACAAAGTATAATTTTGCAAAAGATATGAATCACCTGAACAAATATGAACAACCTGAAATGTCTTAGGAGAAGTAAGTACAATTTTACCAATATTCTGTCTGTTATTAAGCGTTTTGTGTGTTTGTAGATCCACTGTGATCTGTAAGTTCTAATGTACATGTGGAAATGATAAACTGAGGCAGAATTTTGTTAAAATTACACTTATTTTTTCAGTTTGTTCATGTTATTCACACCTTTTAAAAGGATAGTTTGTAGATGTAAACCTTCTCATACCATAAATTTATTTTTTTCACTCTAAACCACAGAGAAAAGTTTGGAGTTGACATTATTTCTGTATTATTCTGTTATTATTTGACTGGTTCGGCCCACTGCAGATGAAATTTAGCTGAATGTGGAACTGAACTAACATGAGTTTGACAGCCCTGCTCTAATGTTTTATCACAAAATGTTCCTGTGTTCAAACTGAAATTCTGTTTTACACACATTACAGTTTCAGATCCTGTTCAAATGTTCATATTCTATTAGTTCACAACTAACATCAGAACAGTATCTGAGTTCAATCCCAACAAAGGAACGAACATTATTTAATAAAACAGTGTTAAATAATAACAAATAAAATCTAAACAATAAGGAAAAACAAAAAAACAAAAATGAAACTCCACAATATCTGCGTCGAGGTTATTATCGTTCACGAAAACTAATGAAATGATGAAAACTAGAGCTGAAAAAACATTTTTGTTAACTGAAATAAATAAAACCTATCATTAAAAGAAAAAACGACAACTAACTGAAACTGTATTGTGTGTTTACAAAACTAACTAAAACGTATAAAAATTATGGATAAAATTCCCTTCTTTTTCGTTTTTGTCAATGTAGGATTGATATGAAATTGATTTATTTCACTCCATCAGTTTTAGCTAGCGGCTCCATACGGTACTTCACCGTCTGTCACTTGGTTTAGAATCAGAAACATGGAGACTAAAGCAGCAGAGTCCTGTGTGGGATTTATGTGAATACGACGGTGAAGAAGAGACGACAAAACTAAAACTAAACTAAAACTAAGCATTTAGAAAAAAACAAAAACTAATAAAAAATTAGTAAACCTGCTTTAAAAACAAATTAAAATGAACTGAATTAGAGAAAAAAAAAGTCAAAATGAAATGAAACCAAACTAGAATGAAAAATCCAAAACTATTAGAACCTTGATCTGCATTTGAATAAACACCTAAAAATATCGGTACAGTACTTTTTTATATCAATACAGTATCATGAAATGAAATATCGCGATATATTGCAGAACCGATATTTTCTTACAGCCCTACATTTAAGAGCTGACGTCGGTATCCCTCAGGGACGAGCACAGGGGCCCCTAATGATCTGAGAAGTTCACTGTGAAAACACAACACAGATCGTGTGGAAGTGTCTGACTGCTCAGATTTCTCAGGGCAAGTCTTCCATGGAGATAAGGCTCAGCCCTCAAACCTGTCAAGCTTGCTCCTGTGCTGTGCTTTTCTCCCCTGGAGCCTCAGCTGCTAACCTGCTGTGACACGCACCCACACAGGTCGGCAGGAAAAGGATTTCAAGTGTAACTTTACACACGGGCCTTCAGTTATGGCACTGTCAGAATGTGACTACATCAGCTATCACCAGCTCAGTACCAAGGTTCGAATAGTTTGGGATTTTTCATTCTAGTTTAGTTTTATTTAGTTTGGACTTTTTTTTCTCTAATTCAGTCAGTTTAATTAGTTTTTAGAGAAGGTTTGCTAGTTTTTATTAGTTTTCGTTATTTTCTAAATGCTTAGTTTTAGTATTAATTGTAGTTTTGTCGTATCTTTTCTCTTCTTTAGTCTCCATGTTTCCAGGTAGAGTGGGGACCAGAAGACGACAGGAAACCACAAGTGACAAGAAGTGACGGACCATCAAGTGTCGTATGGTGACAGCACAGAAAACTGAGAGAGCGAAATAAATCAATTTCATATCAATCCAACACTGACAAAGATGAAAACGAAGGGAATTTTATCCATAATTTTTATCTGTTTTAGTTAGTTTGTAAACACACAATACAGTTTCAGTTAGGTATCATTTTTTTCCTTTTAATTCTAGTTTTTATTTATTTCAGTTAACGAAAATGTTTTTACAATTCTAGTTCTCGTCATTTCGTTAGTTTTGGTTAACGATAATAATCTTGCTCAGTACTGACTAGACTGCACAGGTTTTGTTTTTGTTTTTCTTCTACTTGTCTTGTCCTTCATCCTAACAGCAGAATGGTAGTCTGGTTCCTTTTGGTGCTGAACACATTTGCTTTGCCAGAGGTAACTTCATAAAGTATATGAAGCTCCCCTTGATATTCTACTGCGTTTATTATGAGTTTTGTTGAACCACAGTTTGATGCTGGACCTGACATGGGGGGGGGGGGGGGGGGGGGGTGAAGGCGAGAGAGCAAGAGAGAAGAAGAAGGTGGTGAAGACCCTCACAAGAAAGTATCAACAATACAAACAGTAACAACCATGGTGATAATTATAATGGAAACAGTAACTACAACCAGAACTGGGTAAACTGGGCAGAAGAGAGAAAACAGACTGCACAGTTTCCACTGACAGTTTTTTACAGACTTTGTCAGACTGTGATCCACAGCTGACTCAATGCAGCGATTATTAATAGAAACAGACTGTGACTGAAAATCAGAACTTCAGGTTTGATAGTCTAAACATGGACGACACCATAAAAGTGACAGGGACATGACTGATAATGGTAGACAGATACACCGCTTCCATTGCACTGTTTTTTACAATGAAAATGACGACATCTCTGTATGTGGAGGTCTGCGCTGTCCGAGTGCTTCTAGTTGAGGTATTTATTCCTGCTAAAAAGTCACCCTGAAAATGAAATCAAGACTTGGGAAGCAGGTATAAAAGTGAAGTGTACTTAGTGCTGCCTGTCAAGTGGAATAGTAAAGTTTATTTGGAGGTTTTTTGTGGATTTTTTTAATCAAGAGTAACTGTTTGCTGCAGGTCACTAAACAACCACCATATCCAGTCTGGATGGAAGTTGGACTGTGGTAGCGCTCAAACAGAGGCTTCTCAGTTGCAGGCACTAGATTACATCACTATAATCTTCTGACTGTGAGGCACAGGCGGCTTGTCTGAACATGCACAGAGTAAGTTTTCATGTAGATTTTAGAAGAAATAGTATAAAAGGCAATGAAATAAAACTGAGATTTTCTGGGTCTGAATAGAAATCCTTGCTTCAATTATTTGCTGAGGTTGAATGTGGCGGTTGGACAGGACTCCTGTCATGTTGGTAGTAGTTCAGATCCTGTAAAGAGGACAAATGTGGCTTCATTAGTGCTAAATATGCTTTACAGGTTGTCAGCAGCAGTTTTAACCAAAAATGTGCGACCTGTTGAAAGATTCAGCCTCATGAAGTAAGATTAGAAGATATAAGTAGGATCATTTTCTCTTCCCTTTTTTGTGATTGTCATTGCAGTGTTTTGCAATCACAGTTTTCCACATGATTTGATGGTGTGTGTGTGTGTATGTGTGCGCGTGTGTGTGCGTGCGTGCGTGTGTGTGTGTGTGTGTACGTGCGTGCGTGCATGCATGTGTATGTGTGTGTAGCAGCTAACAGCCACTTCTACTATAGCAAAGGTTTGAGGCATTAGTCATCTCCTGGACATTACTTCAGCTATTTTTAAAGTTAATCAAAAAATTAAGGTTTCCATGGGTTTGGTTACATGATGTTTTTTAAATCCAATTTATTTTCCAGAAGAAATTAATTCAGAACTAAAGTATTTTCTCCTCTGTTTACATGGAAATGTTAAACCTGAATAAAGGTTTACATGAGGTATTAATGAGGTAGATCAGTGAGCAGAAGGGTTTGTGCTGCAGTGCTCACGTTGCCTTGTTCTGGCAGCCCTTCTGTTAGCTTAGCTTAGCCCTTCTGTTAGCTTAGCTTAGCCCTTCTGTTAGCTTAGCTTAGCCCTTCTGTTAGCTTAGCTTAGCATAGTCACTGCATTTCCATGGTCACACGTAGCCAGTTTTTTAAAGGTGATTTGTCGTCTTTTGTCAGTGATTTTGTGAAATCCGATTCTCTCTAATTATTTCTTTAGATCTGCGACTTACTGCACTCATACAATCTGTGGACTGTTGTGTTGACAGAAGTTGGAAAATCTTTTTGTTGGAAGGGATGCATGCGCTAAATTAGCTTTGCTTTACCGTTTTAGCTTTGCATTAGTTTTTATTTCCCAGATTTTCTTCCTGCAGTAAGTCACATGACCATGATCTGAGCCTCAGTTTGTGATCATATTGACCCCAGCGGACTAAAGGAATGATTAGGGAGAACTGAATTTACCAAAATCACTCCTAAAATATGACAAATCAGCTCTAAAAGCCTGGCTACGTCTGACCAGAGGAATGAAGCCATTATGCTAAGCTAGGCTAAGCTAAGCTAACGTTAGGGCTGCAGTTCAAACTGTTTGTCCCACTTGTGGAACTCATTAGTTCAGGACAAATGAATGAACCCAAAGCCAGTGTTGAACTGTTCCTTCAGGGTTTTCCAGGCTGGTAGATCCCATCAGAATATTCCACTGGAACACTTTGGGAAGACTAGACTGCAGTGCAGATTCTTCCACCAGCGCAGAATGTGTGCGTCATCGCCACAGGACAAGACACTGAGCATGTGCAGAATGGAAGGAATAAAGTCCAAACGGAATAAAGGCTTTACATGTCCAGGAAGAATTTAGACCACATTCAAAAGTGGAATAAACCAGTGACTTTAATCTGGTTTAAATTTAATCCAAACTTTTCTTTTTCAACTGGAATAAGGTGTTTACATGGACATCTGAAATAGGATCAAACGTTTATTCAGATTAAACCAGGAAGAAAAGTTGTCATGGAAACACACAGTATTAGTTGCTGTTTCTGTGTTATTCAAAAGGAACTGATTCAACAAAGTCCTAAGAACTGCCCCATAGCCTCTGAGGCTCTTAGTAAAACTGTTAAACTAAAATTATTCAAGAAAACACTGGCAACCATTGCTCCATCAGCTTCAGTATTTTGATATGAGGACACTGAACTGAAGAAACTTTGCATCAGCTGTGTAGAAACACTTCTAGAAAGCTTTAAAAAGAAAATATTTCCCTAAATTTTCATGTTCATTTTGTTGGACAGCGTTTCGAGTTCAGCGTTTTCCTCTGAATACCTGACTCGGCCTTGCCAGAGAAGACTTGTGAAACTGGTTGCGACAAGTCTTGTGACTTTTATGGAGACTCAAGCTTTAAAAACAGCTCTGCATCCCAAGAAAAAAAAAAAGCCTCAACCAATCTCCTACACAATAGCTGTGGGGAAACAATAAATTTGTCCTCGTAGGAGATCTCATCTGGCTTTTCCACCCGGCAAATCAAGCATCATTGTTATTGGAGACACAGAATAGAAGGGGAACATGATGTGTGAGAGCAGGCGGAGGCCCAGAGGAAGGCCACATCACAATGCAAGGCCAAGGAGATCTCTATAAATCACGGAGCTAACCGATTCCCCACCTGTGTCCGCCGTCTTCCCAGAAACACAGTCACACACAAACAGCTGCCCCGCTCTGGAAAACCATCAGAACCGCGCTACTCACACACATAATCACACAATCAAGAGTTCGGAATATCAAAAGCCAGCTTTGCATTGAACAAACTACACCCATTAAGACAGAAATGACTGTTTTGGCGTTACATTTTGCTATGACGTACCACAGCGGCGTGCACACAGCTGTATAAATGCATGCTTTGCACACAGGCCAGCAACATAGCCATTCATTTGATTAGAAGGAACTTAACAATTTCCAGTTTTTCAATCTTAAAAGAACGTTGTGGTCTGAGCCCAACCAACAGCCTGAAATAAATGAACGTCATCCATAAGGCATCATTAACAGGAAGACAGTGCCATCCAGATTTATAGTGTTTCCCAGTAAAAGTTCGCCAGTGTTTTGGGAGGTGACGCATCAAGTGTGTGTGTGTGTGTGTGTGTGTGTGTGTGTGTGTGTGTGTAAGCACATGTTGGATGCATATTGTCCCTTGAGAATCCGTTGGTTCTATGTCCACTTTTCCTCATTTTGAGAATAATAATAATGGATTGGATTTATATACTATATGTACATGTAGTGTGTAGTTCCCAGGACTATCACAGATTTTCCCAGGATTATCTCTGGACCTGCTGCGGTGGTCCTGCCTCTCTCCTGCTTTCATCATCATCACTCACTTATCCTCAACTGCCTCCATGTGTCTCCCCCTACTCCCCCCTTCTCCCCCTCTCCCCCAGTCTCTATCTCTATCGCTCTCTTTCTCTCTTTCTTTACTCTCTCTCTTTAACCCTAACTGCTCCTGTGACTCGTCCATCCTCCTCAGTCTGGTTCTGCTCCAGGTTTCTGCTGTTAAAGGTAGTTTTTCCTTCCACTGTCACCAGTCACTAGTGTTTGCTCCTGGAGGATTCTGTTGGTTTCTGTAAATTGGCTTCAGTCTGGTTTGGACCAACTCTATATATAAAGTGTCATGAGAGAACTTTTTTGTTGCGATCTGGCGCTGTATAAATAAAATTTGATTGATTGAGTGATTTGATTGGTTTTCCCCTGTAAGTCACTTTGGAAAAAAGCGTCTGCCAAATGCATAAACATAAACATATAGTACTAATATGCTGCTACTACTACTACTACTACTACTACTGTGTCTACTGTGTACTTCAGTGTCTACTGTGTATAGACTAGGTTAGGTTTGTAAATATGTGCTATTATTTTTATGTAGGTATTTTAAAGTTTAATTTTAGACATATATTTTACTGATTTTAAATTAGCCTTAGTTTTAGTCATTTTTAATGTATTCATTTGTTTATTAGTTATTTATTTTATTCATACGGCAAATACGGGTCCTCAGAAACCAGTTTCATCCTTTCTTTGTGATGAAATGACAAATAAAACTCCTTTGAATCCTTTGAATATAGCACTTTTCTACACACCCAAAGCACTTTACATTATTAACCCATTACTCATTCGCTGTCACATCCTCCCTCTGGTGGTGGTGAACTCCATCTGTATCCACAGCTGTCCTGGGGCAGACTGACAGAAGCGTGGCTGACAATCTACAGCCCCTCCCACCACCACCGAACATTCATACACCAGTGTGAGTGGCACCAGAGGCAGGGAGGGTGAAGTGTCTTGCCCAAGGACACAACAGACTGACTAGGAGAGAGTGGGATTCGAACCGCCAACCCTTCAGTTATTGGACGACCCGCTCTACCACCTGAGCCACAGCCGCCCGAGAAAACAGAGTTTGAAAATGTCACCTGTCTGATCTGTGATATTTGCAGAGTTATCAGTCATCTTTTGTGTGGAATAGTGTTGACTGTGGAAGGAACCCTAAACATGTTCACATGTTCTAAATCTCCATAGGCTTAGAGATAGAAGAAGTTAAAAATGGACATAGAACTTTCTGATTCCAAGGTCTGGAAGTTGGCCCTGGTCAACAAGTTCGATGTCCAACAGAGGAGCTGGTGCCTTTACAGGTGTCACTGATGATCCAAATCAGGAAGTTCTATGTCCACCAGAGTTGTTTTTTAAAAAGTTATGAACAAACTAAGAATGTTTTAGTAGTTTTATTTATTTATTATTTTATTTTTACCTTTATTTAACAAGGAAAACCTCATTGAGATTAAGAATCTCTTTTTCAAGAGTGTCCTGGCCAAGACGGGCAGCAGTACATTAAATAGTTACAGACAGACTCCTATACATAAAACGAATACACAAAAAGCACATAGACAAGGCAAACCTTCCAAAGTCAACTCTGCAAAAAGTGCTCAAGAAATGTAGACAAAAGTGTGTCAGGCAAAACATCTGCAGCCAGATATCGCCCTCTCTAAGTCATACAACATGCAACATACATGTATAAATATGTATAAAATACATGTATGTATTTTATACTGATGTCACAAAAACCATCCTTTGCTAGTGTTTTCCAATCCACATGTATTTACATTTTACATTTTTACATTTATGCATTTGGCAGACGCTTTTTTCCAAAGTGACTTACAGGGGAAAACCAATCAAATCAATCAATCAATCAATCAAATTTTATCTATATAGCGCCAGATCACAACAAAAGTTCTCTCATGACACTTTACATATAGAGTTGGTCCAAACCAGACTGAAGCCAATTTACAGAAACTCAACAGAATCCTCCAGGAGTAAACACTAGTGAGTGGTGACAGAGGAAGGAAAAAGTCCCTTTAACAGCAGAAACCTGGAGCAGAACCAGACTGAGGAGGATGGACGAGTGACAGGAGGAGAGAGAGGGTTAAAGAGAGAGAGAGAGAGACTGAGGAGGATGGACGAGTGACAGGAGGAGAGAGAGGGTTAAAGAGAGAGAGGAAAGGAGGAGAAAAGAGAGAGCGATAGAGATAGAGACTGGGGGAGAGGGGGAGAAGGGAGGAAGTAGGGGGAAAACTATTTAAGGTGTACAACTACAATGAACACATCTGTCCTTTTTCATTAAAGGTAGAATGGTGAATAAACGTGTTCGGACACCTGGAGGACCTGAGGAAACTGTGTTCACTCAGTTTTCATGGCAAACAACCATTTTCCATCCATACTTCAATCCTCAAAGGAGGAGAATTAGTTGTGGAATGGAGACAAATGATGTGGAACACCATGAAGGACGTTTTGAAGACTGAGGATGGATGAGGATTGAAAATTCTTGGTACACTCACAGATAAAAGTCCATAAATGAGACACATTCTCATTTGAACCTGACACCAGACAACACTGACCACTTGACCAGAATCTATAACAGTAGATGTTTAGTTCGGAGCTAAGCACTGTGGGACAGAAACTTCAATGGTTTTGGAATGTCCTGATATGCTGAACTCCATTTCTGCAAAAAGTGGACGCAGAACCAGCTGATTCTTAAGGGACGACATGTAAACACATCCAACTGCGTATGAGCATACAAACACATACGAATGTGTGTGAGCATGTGTGCTGAAGGGGGAGGCTTGTTTACTCGGGCGGCCCCTCACACAGCGTCTCCTGGCCCAGTCCCACTTCCTGCCCCTGTGCCTGGAGCAGCAGCTTGTCTAGTCAGCCACCTCGGCCTGACAGCTACACCACATGCTAAAAGACTTATTGGCCTACTTTAGAAGACCTATGAGAGCGACGGGGGACTGTAGGACTGCTTTGGGTGGGGCTGGGACTGTTTTGAAGGTTTTGGGGGAGACTTGGGGGGTCGAGAGAGTGTCTTTTTTCTTTCTTTTTTTTTTAAATAAGGCACTCTGCTTCCCCGCGTTTCTCTGAGTGCCTACAGCTGCAGGGTTGGAGAAGGAGGTGTGTGTGGCAGGGAGGGGGGGTGGGGGTGGGGGTGGGGGGGGTCATAGCGGAACAGAGTGAACAGGCTCTGCATAGAAAGGGCCCTTCATGAAGTCACATCTGGACCTTTCCCAGAGAACTCAATGGAGCGGAGAGGCTAATGAAAGTCTTAAGTTATGTAATTGAGCTCTTCCATGTGCACCAGACGGTAATGTTGGCCTGATCCGCAGCACAGGATGTTAGCAAAACCCAATGTACATTTATGTTCCTCACTAAAGCCTGATGAACACAGCCAGGGCTCATGTTGCTACTGTCATGTCTGCAGTACACTGTAAAAAAAAATCCTGTTGTTTTTACGGAAAAAAAACTGGCAGCTGTGGTTTCCAGAACAATACTGTAAAAAACACATCCAACTGTAAACATATTTACAGAGTAACATGTAGATTTAACATTTTAAACATGTAGATTGAACAGTTTAAACATGTAGATTTAACAGTTTAAACATGTAGATTTAACAGTTTAAACATGTAGATTGAACAGTTTAAACATGTAGATTTAACAGTTTAAACATGTAGATTGAACAGTTTAAACACGTAGATTTAACAGTGGATTTAAATGGTAAATGTTCTGCACTTCTTTAGCTCATTTTCTCCTCCTTCATGGTGTCCACAGCTCTTTCCAAATCCACCAGGTCCAACTGGGACCAGTTTAGGGTTCAGTGTCTTCCATGGACACTTGGACATATGGACAGTCAGAGCCAGGATTGGAACCACCAACCCTTTGGTTATTGGACGAGCCACTCTACCAACTCTACCAACCCATTCATTTACTAATTTAAAATGGTACATTGGTAAATGTTTACTTTTTATAATTTTTTTAATTAAAAAAAAAAGCAAATATGCCGTTATTTCAACATTATGGTCTTTGCAGTTTAAACAGCACCACATTGTTTTTCAATTTACAGTTTTATTTTCTAAAAACAATAGAAATCCATATTTCTTCATCCAAATCTGCTTTTGTTCACATACTCTTCCTGTAAAAACTACAGCTATATTTGATGCAATCGTTAACACAAAAATCTTTTCAAATAAACAACTTTGCATCGTATTGTCACTTACAGTTTTTTTATGTTGCAATTTTACAACTTTTTGGTGTTAATTCTACAGTCATTTTTTACAGTGTAGGCATGTAACGATTACCGGTATAACGATAAGTGGCGGTAAAATTGCAGGCAGTTAGTACTACCATTTAAATTCTAATTATCATGATAACTGTGTTTGATTACCTCACTTTTAGGGGAAAAAAGGCCTATGTAAAGATCTGCTTTTATGTCAAATATTTGAGTATAGTTTGAATTTATTACAATTTTGATTTTATATACCTAATACTTGGAACTAATGTTCACTTTTAAAGTCTTTGAAAAGGTTTGTTAAGCATCTGTGTGTTATTTATGCAATAAATTATATACATTTTTCAAATTGGATTTTATATTTTTTGTGTTTTCTGTCCTTTGTGTTTTTAGAGTAGGTTTAAGTGACAAAATAATAGACAGATGATATAGATGAAGTTGTGCTGAAAAAACAGATTCCATACATGGGTACAGTAAACATTTGTTTCTGTAGTATATAAAGCAGGGGTGTCAAACTCATTTTAGTTCAGGGGCCATTTTCAGCCCAATATGATCTCCAGTGGGCCAGATCAGTAAAATAATAACAGTGAAAAAAGTAAAATTACATTATGATAATGTTTACATCTACAACGTTTCCATAAAAATCTGAATAACATGAACAATGTTAAATATCTTAAGTGCAATTTTAACAATATTCTGCCTCAGTTTATTAGTTTAACATTAACACATGTGCATTACAACTTACATTACAATTACAAACACACAAAACATTTAGTAACAGGCAGAATATTAGTACAATTGCATTTACTTGTCTTAAGACATTTTGGGTTGTTCATATTTGTTCAGGTTATTCACATTTTTTGAAAGAGGATAGTTTGTTGATACAAACATTTTCATGTAATTGTACTTTTTTACACTAAAACAAAGATAAAAATCTGCAGTTGTCATTATTTATAGGTAATTATGATAATATTTTACTGGTCTGACTCAACTGAGATGTAATTGTTCTGCATGTGGAGCCTGAATTAAAAGGATTTTGACACCATTGATTGTTTATGTCTTCAGCGTAATTTTTGCATTTCATAAATTCATCCTACAGGCCTGATTTGGCCCTCGGGCCTTATGTTTGGCACCTGTGATAAAAAGGCAAAATCAAAAGGACTGAAAAACGGACAAACTAGGCTCAGACCACTACGGGTTAATATTTGAATGTTTCTGCAACAGAAAGTGCATTGTACCTATTATTTTATTTATCTATTTATTTTTTAAATACAATTTGGTTCAATTATTTCAGTGTGTATTAGTACTTTTTGAATATTTTTAGCACAATTTCAACAATACTGCGATATTAATGATAACCGTGATAATTTTGGTCGCAATAACTGTGATATGAAATTTTTATATGGTTCCATCCCTAGTCTGTAGTGGCTTGCTAACCCAGAATCTGGAGCTCCAGGCCCATACATGGAATCAGTGCAGTGAGAGACTTGGCCTGTGAGGCATAACAAACAGGCTTTGGCATTTACTGCTACTAACAGGCCTATTTAGGCTGATTGGCCCATGTTGTTTTGCTGTAGTTAGGCTTCCACTGTCCGGCAGCAGTGGAAAATCACTAGAGAATTATGAACGTTAAGTACTGCAGATGATTAAATGCGGTGTACAACGATTCTTTTTGAACGTTGTTCAAAGTGTAAACGGCTGTAATGTAATTTTGAGCATTGCCGTTTATGACAAACATATGTCTACTCTCGCATTGTTATGTTTAGCACTGACTGCGCTCACAGGCTGTAAAAGAAGCAGCCTGGCTGTTTGTGAGTGGGAGACGGAAAGAACAACCTGCAATGCTGAATAACATGGTGAGAGGCAGCGAGATTAATGTTGGAGAACACGCATGTGCTCAGCGTTGATGAAATGACACTGGAAGCAGAGTTTTGGAATGTACCAATTACATCACAATGCAAGGAGCCAAAGTACAGCAAAGCCACCCTAGGGAGGAATGTAGTCTGATTAACGCTCAGCACTTTGAAATATTATCATAAAAATAGGTCATGTCAGAAAAAAATGACTCGTTTAGTTTACTGCAGTAAGCAAAAGTCATGTGAAAAGAAGTGACAGTCAGACTCTAAAGAAAAACCGTCAACCGTTTGACACATTGTTCCCAAATGTTGTGCAGCATACCAGGGAGCAGAGCCACATCTGTCTAGTTGTGCAGATTTAGTCCTAATAATACTGAAAGAACAGGTTCCCATTCTATTATTCCAATTAAAGGGCTGGAAAAGAAGGGGTTAACAACAAAATGGTGGATTGTCTTAATACTGAAAAGAAGAATTGATAATCAAACAGCTGTTCAACAAAAAGGATCAATAAATGAAAAGCAATGTGATGTGTGTATTTGGAATAAAAAAGACACAGGAGTTGAGTAGGAATTATTTATTGTGTTACAAAACATTATGGACAATCATTTTGCTCTCTTATAACAATCAAATTGTGCCCATGTTTTCACACTCATTGGGTCGACATTTGATCAGTTTTGATCCAATTTTCTTCAAATTTGGAGGATTGACAGATCTAGTAATAAGATGGACAAAGAAACATTTTGGGAATGGTTTTGGGAGGATCTGTTTGAAATACTGATTAAGAACTGATGCAAATATACTGGTACACCTTGATTGTAATCAGGTGGAATATAAATATGAATGTAATGGAACTACTGGTAAACTCCTATCAGTTCAACTACATCTGCATCTCCACTCCAAAACATTACATGTGAACATCTGTGCACTGTTTGGTTCTGTGCGTTCTCATACAAACATGCATGTTTTCATGTATCTACGTGTGAAATGTGTGTCCATAAGGATGGGACAAATGTAGGACAGTATCAGTTGTAACCACAGTCAAATTGAATCAGGTCTCCAGTATCACCCCCAGCTTTGATTTACCTTCCATGGATGAAGGGAAAAGAAAGAGAAGCAGAGAAGACGCTCCTGAAATGAACACCTTAGTGAAACCTGCCGGTGTATAAAGTGTCAGTGGGGGGGCCTCTCCGTGGCACCGTGCCAAACCCGGAACCACTATCACCTTTACCACCATCACCCCCACAACACTGGGCCCTTCCATTAATAAAGCAGAAGAATAACAGTGACGGAGGGGAGGATCAGCCACAGCGACGATACATTACCTGCCAATTAGACCAAGGGTGGAGGCGCTGAGGGGAAATGCAGACCATATGGGAGGCTCTGGGAGAGGCCACCTGACCCAAGGGGCCCACAACGCTCACATCAACACTCCTCAGCAGACTGGATCTGTTTGAAGTCTTACATAATGCTCTGAACACCAGCCCCTGCTCCTTCGCAGTCGTCCCTCCTCCTCCTCCTCCTCCTGTTCCTCGTCCTCCATCTACGTTCTTGCCCTCTCCTTTCCACTCTCAGACCACAACCACAAAGACAGACCCAGGCCAAGACAAACACAGCCCAGAATCAAATCAATTTGGAGAAGTTATGGTGCGACTGTTACAGCTTAACACGCTGCTGACAAGCTGCATGAGACGGTCTCCTCATGAGTGTGTGAAGATGAAGAGCGTTACCATGTAGCTGAAGTAATCAGACACACGCGAGACGCAGCAGCACCAGTCCTTCTTCACGCATCCTTTATATAACATGCATTGGTAATCCTGATGACTGTTCCTTGGAAGTCACTCATGCCATGACACACATCTTGTATACCAGCTCATAACAGCCCCTTCACTTCTGAGTTCCACGGCTTAAAAAGAGATTAAAGTTTCCAAACATTTCTTTTTGGTGATGGAGCTGAAGTTTCACATTATTTCAACAACCTTAGTTAAGTAAAAAAAATAAAAAAGCAGTGGTCCTTCTGCTAGAGGTGGAAAAACTACATTAAATCATTCACTCAAGTAAAAGTACTGGTGTACAAATATGTGACCAGAGGTAAAATCCTAAATTAAGTTACTGTATTTTATGCAAAATGCACTTAAAAGTCTAAAAAGTGTCCCTGATGAATATATGTTAGTAGACTTGCCAGAATTCAAACTATTCTATTAAAATTATTTTGCACTGACCCAAATGTGAAGACCCAGGACACGTTGGAGAGACTATGTGTCTCGGCTGGCCTGGGAACGCCTCGGGGTCCCCCCAGAAGAGCTGGAGGAGGAGTCTGGGGAGAGGGAAGTCTGGGCGTCCCTGCTTAGACTGTTACCCCCACGACCCGGCCCCGGAAGAAGCAGAAGATAATGAATGAATGAATGAATGAATGACCCAAATGTTTGGGTTTTGTTCACAAACACATGACATTTTTACCTCCACCAAGGAGGTGATGTTTTTGCTGGCGTCTGTCTGTCTGTCTGTCTGTCTGTCTGTCTGTCTGTCTGTCTGTGTGCACGATAACTCAAAAAGTTATGGACAGATTTGGATGAAAATTTCAGGAAAATTTGATACTGGCACAAGGAACAAATGATTACATTTTGGTGGTGATCGGGGGTGGGGGGGCCACAGGAGGGCCACTGATCTGCCTTGGCGGAGGTCTGCACTCTACGAGTGCTTCAAGTTACTTGTGTGTCAACGTTAAAGGTGCTGGAGACTTTCGTTGACCAATTTTTCATCAAATGTGTCAAACCTCAGTCATATCCTCAGTGTCATGAATCTGTTTGTCTGTCTGTCATTACTCACCTGAATCTCTTGCATTACGGTGAACAATTTCGAAGTGCCTAGACCTAAAACGACTCATTGAATGGTTGATTTGAAATTTTTCAGTGCTTTTCATGCAGCGCCCCCCCCCCCCCCCACACACACACACACAACCAAAATTTAATCATTTGTTCCTTGTGCACAGACAGACAAACAAACAGACAAACCATTGCCAACAAAAACAGAACCTCCTTGGTGGAGGTAATAAATATAAATGCTAACTGTACAGACTTCAAAGGACAGTCTTACCATGTGAGATGTAGTGGAGGTATAATGTTGCATCAAACAGAAGTACTCTAAAATACAACTAGCTCAACCTTTTCCTTCCAGTATTCGAGTAAATGTACTGGTGTCTGCCTAGTGTATATGAGCGGCTGGTGTCCAGGTCTCGTCAGAGGCAGCAGGGCCGGCAGCTCTGTGGAAACACTGACTCACCAGCCAGGGGCCTCAGCTAAACTCTGCCTTCAACAGCTGGGGCTGAAGCACAAACAAAAAGGATTTCTTAAACACCTTTATGGTTACAACACAAAACATAACAGTTAAAACAAAGTTGCAAGAATATCAGAGCGCAGTCCAAAGGAATAAATCTAACACCTTGCACAAACAAGCCCCACAAAGCAGCTCACATTCAGATCTCACAGCAACACCGGGACTCCTCCAAATTCACCATAAAAGAGAAAAACAGTGAAAGAAAGAGACAGAAGGCTGTATCATTAGCGTGGTTGGACCCCTGGGAGACCGCTGGCCCATCAGAAGCCTCTCATTAGACCACTGTCTTCACAGAACTTGTGGTCTAATCCTATAAAACGTTGAACACCCGCTCCCTGCACACTCCAACAGCTCTGTTTTTGGTGCTAGATCATAGGTGTCAAACATGCGGACCGTGGACCAAAACCGGCCCTCCAAAGGTTCCAATCCAGCCCATGGCATGATTTTATGGAGTGCAAAAATGACACTGAAGATCTGAACAGTCAAAGGCGTTGAACTGGTTTGAGCCCAAAGTGATCTAAAGTCAAACAACAGTCTAACAAGTGTTCAGACAACACTAACCTCCACCAAGCACCCTGAACGGTGTGCATGTGTGGATCGACTATTTCTGTTTAAACTATGGATGTGCAAAACAAATTTCATAATGATACTTCACAAATGGCATTTTTGATGATTTTTTTAAAATGGTGCATAAAAAATAATAAAAGTCAACAGAGCGTAACGGAAGAGAAATGGAGCAGAACCATATTTCGTACAAGGTTGAAGCTTGGTCCCAGTCATGTGTCTGTAAAATTATATTAAATTCACATCAATATTAGTTGAGTTCTAATTTTAAATGTGTAGTAAATGGGATTTTCAATGTTCAATGTAAATGTCCACAGAGTCCACATTCCACAGTGGATGTGGACAATTTAGTTCCAGATACAAGAGATTGTTCTAACCTACAGGTGGATCCAACTGGAGGAGAATCAGAGTCATTTTGAATTTTCTATGAATTTTGGAAAATTGTTCAATGATGACAGATGGAAAATTGTAGATGTTGTGACCTTGCTGTGACTTTGAACTTTGTCCTACTGGGACCAAAATGGACTGGGTAGGTCCCAGGGCCTAGGCCTATCTGTGGGGAAGATTTGGGAAAGATGGGTGGAAGAGTTTTACACTAAAGCTGCTAAAACAAACAAACAAACAAACAAACAAACAAACAAACAAACAAACAAACAAACAAACAAACAAACAAACACACAAACAAACAAACACACAAAGCAAAGTGATCACAATACCTCCTGGCAGAAATAATAAACCTTACAATAAAATGTGAACAACCTGAAAATTGAGTACAATCTGAACAATATTCTGTCTGTTACTAAATGTTCAAGGTCAAGGTCAAGGTTACTTTATTTATACCCGTAGGTAGATTTGTTTTGCAGTCTAGGTGATTGCCTAGACTGCAAATGTTTTGTGGATTTGTAGATCCGATTTGTAAGTTGTGTTCGTAAGTTGACACATAATATTGTAGACATTATTCTTATTTTAGTTCCCCATTCCAAACTTCAAAATTTCAACATTATGTTTGTGGAACATTGTGTGTCATGCACATGTACAAGTGATAAGATGAGGCATAATATTGTTAAAATTTAGCTTATTTTTCTTAAGAAATTCCATTTTTTTTCTGGTTACTCACATCTTTTTTGTGAAAAGATAGTTTGTAAATTTAAATATTTTCATAATTGAATGATTTTTATTGCACTAAGATGAAGAGAAAAACTTTGAGTTGTCATTATTTCTAGGTTTTTATGCTATAATTTTAATGTTTTGGCCCACTTGAGATCGAATTGGGCTGAATGTGGAACCTGAACTAAACTGAGTTTGACAGCCCTGTGCTACATGGACTTGCTAGACTTCAGCCGCTCTTTAAATGTGGCTTTGACGGAGGCTTTCTGAATTATGGCGGAAACGCAAAGGCCGAAGAGGTGTTGAGGTGTCGTTAGAGTGACAGTTTTTTTTCCACACTGTTCTGCGCTGTTGCTGAAAGCAGAGTCTTTCATCAGTCCTCCCTTGCTCAAACTGTGTACTTATTCAGGCCTGGCCTTCACCAGTGCGCTACAGTTCACTGCACACACATCTACCCAAAATAGATATCAAGTCTAACACATTGCAGATGCAAATTCATGTGCAAATTCTGTGGTTTCTTATTATTTGGGTATTTTTTATTTCAAAGGTCAGTGGGGCATGATGGGTCACCACTTTCTTGGTTTCTACACTAACCAGGTAATTTTATCCTCAACCAATGAAAAATAACCGCTAAATGATCACCATGGCTGTCGAACAATTTTTTTGACTTGTCTAGAGAAACAGGAAATATGAGTGATAAAGGAAGTCAGAGAATAACAACAACGTTAACTGTGGTGAAAGAGGCAGCTGAAAAACCTGAGCTAACTTTAACCATTTACATGCATTTGGTTTCACATCCTCCAACTACTTGCAAGAGAATCAACATATATATATATATATATATATATATATATATATATATATATATATATATATATATATATATATATATATATATGTATACACACACATACATACATACATTGATATAGAACACTGTAAAAAAAAATCCTGTTGTTTTTACGGAAAAAAAAACTGGCAGCCGTGGTTACCAGAACAATACTGTAAAAAACACATCCAACTGTAAACATTTACAGAGAAACATGTAGATTTTACAGTGGATTTAAATGGTAAATGTTCTGCACTTCTTTAGCTCATTTTCTCCTCCTTCATGGTGTCCACAGCTCTTTCCAAATCCACCAGGTCCAACTGGGACCAGTTTAGGGTTCAGTGTCTTCCATGGACACTTGGACATATGGACAGTCAGAGCCAGGATTGGAACCACCAACCCTTTGGTTATTGGACGAGCTGCTCTACCAACTCTACCAACCCATTCATTTACTAATTTAAAATGGTACATTGGTAAAGGTTTACTTTTTAAAACTTTTTATTAAACAACAACAAAAAAAAGCAAATATGCTGTTATTTCAACATTATGGTCTTGCAATTTATGTAAAAACTACAGCTATATTCGATTCAATCATTAACACAAAAATCTTTTCAAATAAACAACTTTGCATTGTATTGTCACTTACAGTTTTTTTATGTTGCAGTTTTCCAACTTTTTGGTGTTAATTCTACCGTCATTTTTCACAGTGTAATTACCCAAATAATTCATGTTTGGTTAAAAAAACTGCGAACTAATCAGTCCACCTTAGAATCAAACCCCTTTCTGCCTCCCCTGTCTGTCCCTGTGCAGTCTCCACCCCCCTGTGCTTCTTCTCCAGTCCAGGGTTTGGTGTGAATCGGAGTTCCAGCAGCTGTGTCCAGGGCTGCACAGACCTCTGGGTCTCCAGGCCAAGTTCCATGTCCGCTCTGATTATAGCACTAGAACAATGCAGGCCATTGTGGCGCAGCAAGTGTGGAGTCCCGGCAGTTTTCTCCATCATCTCTCTCATACGCTCACTGCGCTAGACACACACACACACACACACACACACACACACACACACACACACACAGAAATGCAGTAATGGATTTGAGTGTTCGACCAATCACATAAAGGTAAAAATGTATGGTGTTTTTAGAGTGAGAATGAAATATGGTTGACTGAGTCCCTGGAGTTCAGGCAGCCTGCCAAGACTTGAAGCATGCAGTTGAAATTCATCACAGTTACACACACACACACACACATACACACACACACACACACACACACACAGTGCAGTCACATACACACCCATTGTTACTGCTGGAGACCTCAGGCCACAGGGGAAGAACAATCTGACTGCCACACAGCGAGGCTCTGTGCAATTAGACAGTCGCTTCATCACACAAGGCAAGTTTATTTGTGTCGCACATTTATCAACAAGGCAATTCAAGGTGCTTCACACAGGACACTGAAATACAACGGCAGGGAAAAAGAAACACATTTAAAACATTATAAAAGAAACATGTAAAAGGTGATTAAAAACAGCAAGTAAGAAAAGAACACATAAAACCCAAAAATATAAAAACACACACATATTAACCCTTTCATGCACAGTGGTCACTCCAGTGGTCACTCCAGCGGACAGTTACTCTACAGCTGTTCTCTTGTATATTCATGAATTTTGTTGTTTTAGTTCCGTATCAGCCAACGCAGTGGACAATTGTGCACCATCCCATACACTGACATTCAGACCATTACTGTAACTTTGCTGTTTTTGATAAACCTGATCTGCACTGACATGTTTGAGTGTAAATCAATTGCTTGTTATTGTTATTAGACTGTAATTATCCAGTTTTCTTAAAGTTGTTTATTTTTTTTTTGCACATTATCTCCATAAAGTGAGTAATAACTAATATTAGAGTATGTTAAAATGTGACAAAACAATAGATTAGTTAAAAAAAAAAAGTATTTCATAGTTTTCACTCAGTATATCAGTAAATACATGTTTCTTTGCTTCAAAAATTAAACGCATGGTGTCCAGCTGAGTGGACATTTTTGGAACATCATGAAGAACAGGTTCATAAAAGATTTTTCAGTCGTTTTTTTCATGCCTCAAGAGGAATAAAAACACTCAGGAAAAAAAATCTTAAGGTTCTCATAATTCATGAATGAAAGGGTTAAAGTTAGAGTCGCAGTGCAGAGTTTGGAAAGAGAATGTAAAATTTAAAAAGTCCAAATCCTTTTAGTCAGCGGCACCAGTGAACAGGTAGGTCTGGAACCAGAACCCAGTGAACAGGTGGGTCTGGAACCTGGACTGAACAGAACTCAGACTCTCAGATCTCAGACCTGAGATTTTCTGGTCGTTTGTTCCAGATCTACGGAGCATAGAAACTGAACGCTGATTCTCCAGGTTTAGATCTGACTTTGGGAACCCAGAGCAGACCTGCACCAGACCACCTGAGTGGACTGGAGGGTTCAGACTGGACTAGAAGGTCTCTGATGGATTTTGGGCCTAAACCTTTCAGTGCTTTATATGAAGCAAGAGAATTTGAAAGTCTGTTCTGAGAGAGACAGGGACCAGTGTAGACCTGAGAACTGGACTGATGTGGTCCAGTGTAGAGACCTGAGAACTGGACTGATGTGGTCCAGTCTCTTGGTCTTAGTGAGGACATTCTGGATCAGCTGCAGTCGTCTGACTGACTTTTTAGGCCCCAGGTGTCAAACTTGCGGCCCGGGGGCCAAAACCGGCCCGCCAAAGGTTCCAATCTGGCCCGCGACATGAATTTGCAAAATGCAAAAATTACCCTGAAGATATTAACAGTCAAGGGCATCAAACTCAAAAATAACAGCATAATAACTAAGAAATAATGACTCCAAATGTTCTTCTTGGTTTCATGTGAAAAAAATCAGATGACATCATGCCTCTAAATAATGGCAACACCAATTTTTTCTCTTTGATTTATTGCAAAGAACATTCAATTCTGATATCCTTTAACAATAAAATGTCAATAATCTGAACAAATATGAACAACCTGGAATGTCTAAAGAAAAATAAGTGTAATTTAACAAGATTCTGCCTGTTTTGTGTCTTTGTAGATCTGATCTGTAATGCACATGTATAATCATAAGCTGAGGCAGAACATTGATCAAATTGTACTTATTTTCTTCAGAAATTTCAGGTTTTTTTTCCAGTTATTCACATCTTTTTTTGTTTTGGATAGAAATAGTTTCATCGTTTAATGCTATTTTTTGCACTGAAAAATTTGGAGTTGTCATTATTTATAGGTTATTCTGCTATTATTTTACTGGTCCGGCCCACTGCAGATCAAACTGGGCTGAATGTGGAACCTGAAAGAACATGAGTTTGATACCCCTGTTTTAGGCAGACCAGAGCAGAGCCTGTTCCAGTCGTCAACTCCACTAAAGATAAATGCATGGACAAGTTTTTCCAGGTCCTGCTGCGACATCAGTCCTTTAAACCTAGAAATATTCTTGAGGTGATAGTACGCTGACTTTGTAATTGTTTGTTTGTGGTTTTTAAAGTTCAGGTCTGCACACTACACACTTCTGCCTTTCCCTCTCTCTCGCTTTGCCTCACACATACAATGACACACACCCAAACAAACACAAAAAAGGTGTAATCACTCACAAACACGCGGCCAAACTGAAAACTGCTATTATCTGTCATTAGGGATACACACACACGTTGAGAAACCCATTTTCACAGCCACACATTCTCCATCTGAGAACAGCGCTGTGGTTCCACACAAGTGCAGTAATACACAGGAGCCTCGCAAAGACAGTTATAAATAGTTCTGAACAGACGTGTTATGTTATGCCTGCTCCTCCAGGGGGAAGACTGGGAGGATCAGTCAGAACCTCTGTGACCAATGACCTTTGACCCCTTACCCTCAGGGGTTCAGTGGACATGGTGAGAGTCAATGATGTCCAGAGGGGCGCACACAGGAGTAGACGCTTTTATATGGGCTGTGCTCATGTTCTCCCCTCCCGCCCACCAACATCACCCTTCACCCCAACTTCCTGGAACACATTAGGAGTTCCACAAGTCTGCATGTGTAGCCATTTGAACATGCAAACTGATACACACACACGCACACACCAAGGTTATTATCGTTTACGAAAACTTATGAAATGACGAAAACTAGAATTGAAAAAGCATTTTCGGTAACTGAAATAAATAAAAACTAGCATTAAAAGAAAAAAAACTATAACTAACTGAAACTGTATTGTGTGTTTACAAAACTAACTAAAACGGATAAAAATTATGGATAAAATTTCCTTCGTTTTCATCTTTTGTCAGTGTCGGATTGATATGAAATAGATTTATTTCACTCAAGCAATTTCAGCTAGCGGCACCATACGATACTTGACGGTCCGTCACTTGTGTTCACTTGTGGTTTCCAGTCGTCTTCTGGTCCCCACTCTACCTGGAAACATGGAGACTAAAGCAGCAGAGTCCTGTTTGGGATTTATTTGAATACGACGACAGAGAAGAAGAGAAAAGAGACGACTGAACGAAAATTAATACTAAAACGAAGCATTTAGAAAAAAAATGAAAACTAATAAAAACTAGCAAACCTGCTCTAAAAATAAATTAAAACGAACTGAATTAGAGAAAAAAAGTCAAAACTAAATAACCCTAAACTATAATAAAAAATCCAAAACTATTAGAACGTTGGCAGGCACACACACACACACACACACACACACACACACACACACACACACTGAGTGGACTTTAACACATGCTTACAGGCAGACGACATACATTCAAACACCCTGCCATGCTTCATGTTCTGTTTACAGCATGAGTAAGTCCATCACAAGTCACTGAAACACTGTTTACAGCTAATATGTCTGTCCACATGTGTAGTCTGAGTTACACAGGAAAAACAAGTAGCAGGCCGTAATAATGCAGTTACTCTCCCATTTTGGAATATTTATCGTACTGTATGCCGTTATGTATTATATATGTACGTGTATGTTATGTGCAGTGTAGGGAATAATAGCGTTAAAAATAACAGCATTACTAATGCCATTATTATTTTCCAGTAACGGGTAATCTAATGAATTACTGTTTGAAATGTTCCAACGCCGTTACCGTTACCGGCAGTGAAATGTGGTGCGTTACTGTGCACTGAGATCTAACAGCTGTTATCTGTCCTGACTCGCTCAGACAGTGTGACGTTCACGGATGAGTCGAGTCTTTTGAACGGCTCTTTTCAGTGAACGATAAGAACCGATTCGTTTACAAGTCATTCTTCTATTCAGATTACCCACAATGCCTTCATGCTTCACCTGTGTGTCCATGAGTCTGAGTTGTCCACGCCCCCTTCACCTGAACGACTGATGACATCTGTGAGTTTGAGTTGTCCCAGCACAACACAGGCACCTGAACGCAGCTACGAGCACAGCTAATTTAGGGGAGGAGTTATCAGCTAGTTTAGGGGAGAAGTTCTCAGTGAGTCCGACTGATTGGACTGAAGACATTTACAGCTGTATCCAGGACGAGCGACTGAAAAAAGTGCAGATGTGGGATTAACTGGAGGAGCATCTGCTTCTAGAAATGCACATCTGCACTGATGTGGTGGAAAAGCCAGGCCCTGGTGGACCCCAGCCTGGCCCCGGTGGACCCCAGCCTGGCCCCGGTGGACCCCAGCCTGGCCCCGGTGGACCCCAGCCTGTCCCTGGTGGACCCCATCCTCAGCCCAGTCCTGGTCTTCAGTACCTGTCTGCTGTTCTACTCTATAACTCACCTGTGAAACACGCTCAAAAATCAGTTTCCTTTTACATATTTGAAGGTTTTTCAAAAAAGTAACACAATAATCACTTTCCCTGGTAACTAATTACATTTATGAAGGAGTAATTCTGTTACTAATCCAATTACTTTTTTGGGAAAGTAACTAGTAACTATAACTAATTACTTTTTAAAGTAATTTGCCCAGCACTGGTTATATGAACCCAAACTCTAATATTTTGTTGAACCACCTTTCCTTTCCTTTTAGCTCATGTTCCCCATTGTCCATGTCACACTTATTTCCATCAGTTTTTGGAAGCATAACATGGCTGAATGTAGACCTGACCAAATGAAGTAACCCCCCATCCTAACACTGCCCACACAGGCTTGTGTACCACTGGAGGCACTAGGCATGATGGGTAATCACTTCACCCTCCTGTGGTCACACCCTGATGCACCCACCCCTCAGGAACAGGGTCACTCTGGACTCATCAGACCTGTTCCATGGAAACACAGATCAGTCTTTATGCTCTGTATCAAACTGATGGTTGTTTAAGAAATGAGAATCTACTCACTGCATTAGTTAGTCCAGTGGTTTCCAACCTTTTAACCTCCTGACCCCATTTTAACATCACAAATTTCTGGCGACCCCAGACGTTCAAAACGGAGACTTTTTTTTTTTTTTTTGCTAAACTTCATTTGTTTTTGATCCTGTAATAGTTTGCTATACTATGTTGGAAATAAACGTTAATTTTAGACACATTTAATCTATATAATGTCTATTATTGTGGACAGAGGCAGTAAATCCAGGTGTAGATTACTGCACAAAGGGAGAATTGGATTTTCCTTGGACAGGATCTGTCCAGTCAGTCCAGCTGTGATTTACAAGGAGGACAATTAATACTGAAAAAACAAGAACTCAAACTATGAATTATGAAAGAGCTGCAGCATCTGAAACTGACCACAATGAACATTTGACACATAAACAGAACCACAGTGCTGCAGTTTAACAACCACAGTTTGTCATGTCTGTTATGGATTGGGATTGTCTCTCTCAACTCACCATATATTTTTTATTAATAGTTTATTTTTATTTATTTATTTTTTAATCATTACTAGAAATTTCAGATGACACCATTTGAATTCCAGGCAACCCCACATGGGGTCCCATCCCCAAGGTTGAAAAACACTGAGTTAGGGATAAACAACCTGTTATCAACTTTAACGTTTTAACCACTTCAGTGATTATCCAATGGAAGAATCTGAAGTATTTACATACTGAAATCCCTGGTGACTTTATTTGGCCATTTGGATATTGTTGGCAGGATTAATCTATGACATGGGGGTGCAGTGGACAGCACTGGTGCCCCACAGACAGAAGGTCCTGGGTTCCATTCTAACACCAGTCAACGGGGGGTGGGACTTTTCTGTGTGGAGTTTGCATGTTCTCCCCATGTCTGCATGGGTTCTCTCCAGGTACTCTGGCTCCTCCCACCATCCAAAGACATGCACTGATAGGTTAATTCAGGACTGTCAAACTCATTTTAGTTCAGTTCCATGTTCAGCGAAATTTGATCTGCAGTGGGCCGAACCAGTAAAATAATGACAGAATAACCCATAAATAATGACAACTCCAAATTTTTGTCTTTGTTTTAGTGCAAAAAAACTCATTAAATTATGAAAATACTTACTTTTATAAACTATCCAAAAAAAAACAACAACAAAAAAAACAAACAAACAAAAAACAAAACAAAACTGAAAGAACTGACATTTAAATTAAAAATAACTTTGGGTCTAACATGACTTGTTTAGAAATATTTTTTTCAGTTATTTCCCTGATTTCCCTCCAGAACAGTGCAGTTAGTCGACAGTACCACATACAGTGACCCAGTGTTCTTTTGCATGTCGACACTGTTTTACTGCAAGTGAGGGTGTAAACATGGAGACATGAACAGGCCCAAGACAAGATAAAGTGAGTGTCAGAGCAAAGTTAGAAGAAGGTGTGAACGCCCTTCTTGTAAGATGTGTGTGTGGGGGGTGTATATGGACATTTATGTGTGTGGGAGTCTGTGCACATCTAAGCTTCTCTACAGAACAGTTTGTCCAAGTTTTGCAGCCAGGCAGTGAGTCAAGGCTGCAATCTGTGAGTGAGTGTATGTGTGTGTGTGTACACGTTCATGTGTGTAGGTGTGTGTATGTGTGTGTGTGTGTGTGTGCACGTTCATGTGTGTATGTGTGTGTATGTGTGTGTGTGCCAAGGTTATTATCGTTAACGAAAACTAACGAAATGACGAAAACTACAATTGTAAAAACATTTTCGTTAACTGAAATAAATAAAAACTATAATTAAAAGAAAAAAACAATAACTAACTGAAGCTGTATTGTGTGTTTACAAAACTAACTAAAACGTATAAAAATTATGGATAAAATTCCCTTAGTTTTCATCTTTGTCAATGTCGGACTGATACAAAATTGACCTTTTTCGCTCTAGCAGTTTTCTGTCCTGTCACCATCTGATATTTAAGGGTCCATCACTTGTGTTCACTTGTGGTTTCCAGTCGTCTTCTGGTCCCCACTCTACCTGGAAACATGGAGACTAAAGTTGGGAGAAAGCAGCAGAGTCCTGTCTGGGATTTATTTGAATACGACGACAGAGAAGAAGAGAAAAGAGACGACTAAACTACAACTAAACTAAAACTAAGCATTTAGAAAATAACGAAAACTAATAAAAACTATCACACCTGCTCTAAAAATAAATTAAAACGAACTGAATTCGAGAAAAAAAAGTCCAAACTAAAAGAAAACTGAACAAGAATGAAAATCCAAAACTATTAGAACCTTGGTGTGTATGTGTGCGGGTACGTGTGTGCAGGATGTGTGTTTGTGTTTTAGACCTTGACACGACTGATGCCGCTCCATACTCATCTCCCTGGCGCTGTAAACTTGTCTTTTGTGGAATAGTCTGACAGGAAATGAGCGAGGCCTGAACCTGCCTGTGGGCTGTTCTCGCTGACAACACCTCAGATCAGTGTCTCCTTTCACTCTTCTGATCTGTGGAGCTGCCATCAAAGACACCAGAGCTGTTTGGCTGAGGCTGCGATGGGCCCGGCCCTGCCTGCAGTGCATACAGACCCTGGAAAAGGTGGCTTGGTTTCAGACAGGCTGCTACAGGCCTCCATCTGAGAACAGGATCCACACACATGGAGTACCTGTGTGCCTTTGTGTGAGCCAGTCTGAATGTTGAACCACTAAACTGAAGCCCTGACCTACAAATATAAAGGGAGGGTATTTTGGTTTGTCTTCCTCACCTTCAGATACACTGTGGGCCTGATCCCAGTCCAGGTACCAGAAAGGGTGCACGTAGAGATAAAAAATAATACTGCTCTGTCCAAAAATCAGACAGGCCATTTTATTTGTCTGATATTTCTCTTTTAAAGTCCAAAATCTGTGTGTATTCTGGTGTCTCCTATAACTGTGTCAGGCTTGTACCCCTGTCAGATCACACATTCTTGGCTGTACGGACACTCCAGCCTAATAGCCTCCATATTTAATGCCTACACACATATACAAATGTTTCAGACCTCAGCAGAATCATGCATTGTTTCTTGCATAGATGTGGTGTCCAAAGCATGCCTGCTGAAAAATTCCATATATTGACAGAAACAGTCAAATCAGAGCCACATATTTAGAATGTGGTGTACGGACACTACTGGTGTACGGACTCTAGCAGATGTGAATGGAAATGTGTCTGAGCACATGGTGGCATCTGTGTTCCACCTGGAACTAAGTCTTCCTGGTACAGGAGGACACAAACATGTGGAACCAGTGAGAACAGTAGATCTGTAAGGCATAGAGTCCAGATTAGTGATGGAAGTATATTGGTGTACGGACACTCCAGGAATTTGGGTGAACAACGCACCATTGAAAACATGCGCTTCCACGTAAACATCCGTTTGACACATTGGGTACGGTTACATGATGTTTTTTAAATCAGATTTATTTTTCCAGAAGAAATTAATTCGGAACTAAAGTATTTTCTCGTCTGTTCACATGGAAATGTTAAACCTGAATAAAGGTTTACATGAGGTATTAATGAGGTAGATCAGTGAGCTAAAGGGTTCTGGCAGCCCTTCTGTTAGCTTAGCTTAGCATAGTCACTGCATTTCCATGGTCACATGTAACCAGATTTTTAAAGGTGATTTGTCGTCTTTTGTCAGTGATTTTGTCAAATCCGATTCTCTCTAATAATTTCTTTAGATCTGCGACTTACTGCACTCATACAATCTTGGGACTGTTGTGTTGACCGAAGTTGGAAAATCTTTTTGTTGAAGGGATGCATGCGCTAAATTAGCTTTGCTTTAGCGTTTTAGCTTTGCATTAGTTTTTATTTGCCCAGATTTTATTCCTGCAGTAAGTCACATGACCATGATCTGAGCCTCAGTTTGTGATCATATTGACCCCAGCGGACTAAAGGAATGATTAGGGAGAACTGAATTTACCAAAATCACTCCTAAAATACTACAAATCACCTCTAAAAGCCTGGCTACATCTGAGCAGAGGAATGAAGCCATTATGCTAAGCTAGGCTAAGCTAAGCTAACGTTAGGGCTGCAGTTCAAACTGTTTGTCCCACTTGTGGAACTCATTAGTTCAGGACAAATGAATGAATCCAAAGCCAGTGTTGAACTGTTCCTTCAGGGTTTTCCAGGCTGGTAGATCCCATCAGAATAGCCCACTGGAACGCTTTGGGAAGACTAGACTGCAGTGCAGATTCTTCCACCAGCGCAGAATGTGTGTGTCATCACCACAGGACAAGACTCGGATTAAACCAGGAATAAAAGTTGTCATGGAAATGCACTGATTGTTCCCAAATTTTCTGCAGCCAGGAAGCAGACCAAAATCTGTCTAGTTGTGCATATTTAGTCCGAATAATACTCAAAGAACAGGTTCCCTTTCTATTATTACAATTAAGAGAGAGCGGGCTATTAGCGTACTTCAAGCTGGACGGAGCAGACGGGCCGTAGCCAGGGTGTTTGGACTCCACCACTCTCCCGTTGGATGCCTTGCTGAGCGTTACCACACCAGCGGCTCCTCCAACCACCGTCCCAGATCTGGTCGACCGCCTGTTCCAACCGCTGCACAGGACCGGGACAATCGGCCGTCACATCTCTGTGACAGGTTTCAGCCTGATTTGGCCTGATCTCTATCCGGTTGCAGTAGTGGTGGCGTTGTGGACAAATGTGTTTCTGCTCCATTTTGGTGTCTTTTTATAGTGAATGGTTGTGCACGATTGAGGAGAGGTCCAATTCATCTGTGAGTTTGACTCATGACATGGGTGAGGAACACACAAATACAGTTCTTATTGCTAATCACAGTCAATCACCCGGAACCAGGAAAACAATCATTTCATTTGGACTCAGAACAGAACTGAACTCATTGTAGTTTGCAATTTTGCAATAACTGTCATATTTCTGAAAAAATGGAGAAAATGAAAATGGTGCATTTCTTTTTTCCTTGACTGTACTTCTCTTCAGACATTTCAGGTTGTTCATATTTGTTCAGGTTATTCACATTTTTTGCAAAATTATACTTTGTTTTTGTGTAAATACATGAAAATATTTAAATCTACAAAGAGAACAAATTTGGAGTTGTCATTATTTATATGTTATTCTGATAGTATTTGACTGGTCCTGCCCACTGGAGATTGAATTGGTCTGAATGTGGAACCTGAACTCAAAGGATTGTTAATATTTTACACTGTAAAAAAAAAAAAAAAATCCTGTTGTTCTTACGGAAAAAAACTGGCAGCTGTGGTTTCCAGAACAATACTGTAAAAAACACATCCAACTGTAAAAATATTTACAGAGTAACATGTAGATTTAACAGTTTAAACATGTAGATTTAACAGTTTAAACATGTAGATTTAACAGTGGATTTAAATGGTAAATGTTCTGCACTTCTTTAGTTCATTTTCTCCTCCTTCATGGTGTCCACAGCTCTTTCCAAATCCACCAGGTCCAACTGGGACCAGTTTAGGGTTCAGTGTCTTCCATGGACACTTGGACATATGGACAGTCAGAGCCAGGATTGGAACCACCAACCCTTTGTTTCCTGGACGAGCCGCTCTACCAACTCTACCAACCCATTCATTTACACATTTAAAATGGTACATTGGTAAATGTTTACTTTTTTATAACTTCATATAAATATATATATATATATATATATAAAGCAAATATGCTGTTATTTTGACATTATGGTCTTTGCAGTTTAAATGGCATCACATGGTTTTTCAATTTACAGTTTTATTTTCTTTTTTCTTTTTTTTCCTTTATGGGCTCAGCTGGCTGACAGGCAGCTGTCTGTACCAATATGGCAGTAGCCGACACCAACTGTACAGTTTTATTTTCTAAAAACAATAGAAATCCATCATTTCTACATACAAATCTGGTTTTGTTCACATACTCTTCCTGTAAAAACTACAGCTATATTTGATTTAATTGTTAACACAAAAATCTTTTCAAATAAACAACTTTGCATTGTATTGTCACTTACAGTTTTCTTATGTTGCAACGTTACAACTTTTTGGTGTTAATTCTACAGTTGGACTGGACCCTTTGGTGGGCCTGATTTGGCCCCTGGGACACATGTGTGACACCTGTGCTTTAGATAATAGATATTTCATAAGCCTCCTCATCCAGAAAAAGAGCAACTTGGTCAAATAAATCTGTGGTGAAAGAACGTGACATCAGTGCAGAACACATTATTTAGTGGTAAACCGTAAGTGTAAAGAACCTCCAGTGTGTGTGTGTGTGTGTGTGTGTGTGTGTGTGTGTGTGTGTGAAGTGTAATGACATTAAAAAAGGAAATAAAACATATGAACCCGACAACCTAATTCTCTTAATTACCTAAAAATAATGACACCCTGTCAAGGCTGACTTTCCTCTTTCAGCCTGTACTTATCTGTCATGTGGAATTGCGTAAAGCAGCCTTGCATCAGACATCCATGACAGGTTTGATAAGAGCTGACGGACAGGATCGCTCTTCACGCCTCAGGTCCTTACCGTACAGAGAGGTTCGAGAAAAGCAAGATCAGACATGCTGAACCTTATGAAAAATAACATGACTTTATTGGCCACACACCAGCAAGACATATGTCAAATTAAACAATACGAGTAACGTTTGTCCAAAAAAGAAGGAAAAAACAAAGGGGCTCATCAGTCAAAGTCCAGGCTGCAGTGAATGAGCTCAGGTTACTTCAGCTCAAAGGCCAAATTATTTATCAGAAACTTTACGTCAAGTTGCGTACTGGTATTTTCTTTGTGTTCTGGTGCTTAAATAACAATACAAAAGAACATCATGTGCACTTGGGTGTGTCTGTTTTTACCCCCTTAAAGAAATTCTCAACAACCTGAAGAGATCTGATCATGTTTCAGGTATCTGTGTTTGGTGCCAGGTTTGTCACAGACACATCCCACAGTAACGTGAAGAGACAGGAAATGTGAAACTAAGGTTTAAAATAGGTGCCCGTAAGACCACCAAACATAAGATTTAAAGCAACCAGACAGTGAAGAAATGAATGAAATGAATGAAAGACCACCGTATTAGGTTTACTGTCATGAATTTGTCACTTTATGCAGCAGTGGCATCACAAAGACTGACCTCAGCTGTGTTTTCAGGGAGTGGAATTTATATTATTGTTATTATTCTATTTTTTTCAAAGCTTTTTATTTTTACTCCCTATATCCCCTATGGGATGAATAAAGTATCTATCTATCTATCTATCTATCTATCTATCTATCTATCTATCTATCTATCTATCTATCTATCTATCTATCTATCTATCTATCTATCTATCTATCTATCTATCGTTCTATCGTTCTATCTATCGTTCTATCGTTCTTATCTTAAATATCATATGGTGCCACTAGCTAAAATTGCTTGAGGGAAATAAATCGATTTCGTATCAATCTGACATTGACAAAGATGAAAACGAAGGGAATTTTACCCATAACTTTTATTTGTTTTAGTTAGTTTTGTAAACACACAATACAGTTTCAGTTAGTTATTATTATTTTTTCTTTTACTTATAGTTTATATTTATTTCAGTCAACGAAAATGTTTTTACAATTCTAGTTTTCGTCATTTTGTTATTTTTCGTTCGCGATAATAACCTTGAAACACTCAGGAAAAAAATCTTGATTAAGGTTCTCATAATTCATGCATAAAAGGGTTCAAATGTGTTCACGTTTAAAAATGAATTATTAATTTGACATGTATCAATGCACATTCTGATTTAATTTTAGCCTCCGTGATTTCACTTCACGTCACAGCTGATGAAGCAATATTTTAAAAGTGTTACACGGAAATGAAATGATGACAAAGTGCAGAATGATGCAAGTTTCTGTGTTCATTTTTTTTTTCTTGTTTGAGCAGTAGATTTCAGGAAGTAATTTTGTCTCTTTGGTGTTTATGTTTCAAGAGGGTGTAACACCTTTCTAAAGGAAGCTAACTCATTACAAAGCCATGTGAGTGCACAGACATGCCTGTGTACACGTCCTTTATTTTGACATAATAAAAGAATCAGTCAACAGGTGGTGGAGGAGGAGCCTTACCAGGGTTTCTCCCGGGAAAACGTGTTCCGACCAGGAGATTTTAGAAGCTTGTCACATATGACCTGATTGCTAAACAAAATAACAGTTTCCACACCCAAGGGCTTCCATTGTACCAGGTGTGTGTGTGCTATATCTGGATGGTGGTGTGAGCTGGATATCTACACTGTAAAAAATAACTGTAGAATTAACACCAAAAAGTTTTAAAATTGCAACATAAAAAACTGTAAGTGACAATACAATGAAAAGTTGTTTATTTGAAAAGATTTTTGTGTTAACGATTGAATCAAATATAGCTGTAGTTTTTACAGGAAGAGTATGTGAACAAAAGCAGATTTGGATGTAGAAATGATGGAGTTCTATTGTTTTATTGTTGAAATGACGGTGTATTTGCTTTTTTTTTTTTTTTTAATAAAAAAGTTATTTTAAAAAAGTAAAGATTTACCAATGTACCATTTTAAATGTGTAAATGAATGGGTTGGTAGAGTTGGTAGAGCGGCTCGTCCAATAACCAAAGGGTTGGTGGTTCCAATCCTGGCTCTGACTGTCCATATGTCCAAGTGTCCATGGAAGACACTGAACCCTAAACTGGTCCCAGTTGGACCTGGTGGATTTGGAAAGAGCTGTGGACACCATGAAGGAGGAGAAAATGAGCTAAAGAAGTGCAGAACATTTACCATTTAAATCCACTGTTAAATCTACATGTTTAAACTGTTCAATCTACATGTTTAAACTGTTAAATCTACATGTTTAAACTGTTAAATCTACATGTTTAAACTGTTCAATCTACATGTTTAAACTGTTAAATCTACATGTTACTCTGTAAACATGTTTACAGTTGGATGTGTTTTTTACAGTATTGTTCTGGAAACTACAGCTGCCAGTTTTTTTTTCCCGTAAAAACAACAAGATTTTTTTTTACAGTGTATCAGGTGTCTAAAACTTTTTTTTTTTTGTCTTACAAGGGATGGAGAGAGAGAATGAAAGCAGGCAAACCCCACCACCCCTCCCTCCCTCCCTCCCGCACCATCCTCCTTTCCCACCCCATTCCAGATTCTTACCGTAAATGTGTGGTTAACCAGAAAAAGATGTTGGTGGGGGCAGAGCAAATCTCCAGGGGACGCACACTCACAGAAACATAGTTTTTGGTAAAAGTCGAGGGCATTGTGGATTTGTTTAGACCGAGCCCCATGAATGCCTGCGGACTTGCTGATTGTTATGATTAAGTTTGGTGCATTTGTGTTGAGTAAGACATGCTTGTAGCCTCCTCTGGATGCACTAAAGCCAAAAAATCCACCTCTATGTGTGTGTGTGTGTGTGAGAGAGAGAGAGAGAGAGAGAGAGAGAGAGAGAGAGAGAGAGGGAGAAGAGGGATAAAAACAATGAGTGGAAGGCAAGGTTATTATCGTTTACGAAAAGTAACAAAATGACAAAAACTAGAATTGTCAAAACATTTTCATTAACTGAAATAAATAAAAAGTATAATTAAAAGAAAAAAAAACATAATTAACTGAAACTGTATTGTGTGTTTACAAAAATAACTAAATGGATAAAAATTATGGATAAAATTCCCTTCGTTTTCATCTTTGTCAATGTCGGATTGATACAAAATCGATTTATTTCTCTCAAGCAATTTTCTCTGCTGTCACCATATGATATTTAAGGGTCCGTCACTTGTGTTCACTTGTGGTTTCCAGTCGTCTTCTGGTCCCCACTCTACCTGGAAACATGGAGACTAAAGTTGGGAGAAAGCAGCAGAGTCCTGTCTGGGATTTATTTGAATACGACGACAGAGAAGACGAGAAAAGAGACGACTAAACTAAAACTAAACTAAAACTAAGCATTTAGAAAATAATGAAAACTAATAAAAACTATCAAACCTGCTCTAAAAACGAATTAAAACGAATTGAATTAGAGGAAAAAAAAAGTCCAAACTAAATCAAACTAAACTAGAACGAAAAATCCAAAACTATCAGAACCTCGGTGGAAGGAAGGAGGGGGAGAAAAAAGAGAGGCTGTGAATGAAAGAAACAGACAGTGAGAAGAGAATGACAGAAACAACACGAGAGCGACAGAGCAGCGAGGGAGGGGGAGGAGGGGGAGGAGGGGGAGGAGGGGGAGGGAGTGACTGAGCATTGCTTTTCAAGAGCCCAGAGAACAAAGGCTCCTTTGTGTGCAGTGCTGAGAGAGTGAAGTGAAGCCAGGGCTTAGGGAGTGTTTAACAGTGTACACCGACTGCATTCCTGCAATGTGATTACAAGACGCTTTTAATTTATACTCCTCAGGAAATGGACTTAACTCTTCCCTCTCCTCACATTCCCTTACTCTCTACCTGTCTCTGGTTTCCCTCTTACCGTTCTTCTTTTTAATGAGCTGAGCTGTGTGGTGGAGCTCTAACTTGGACAGTATGTGCCTTTCATTAGTAGTTTGTTCACTACAATTCCAGTTTTTTTTTTGTTTGTTTTTTTGTTGTTTTCTCTGTGTGCCCTGACCTGCCGGTGTGTCTGCCTGGGACCCAGCCATTACACAATCAGACCAATCAGCTGTCAATGTTAAAACTCAGAATTTTACTTTAGAAATCCCAAAGGAAATAAAATGTCAGGATGAACTCATTTATTTGAAGTGCACTGACAAGTAGTGGGTGGTCAGGGGGGTCCGGGTCTCAGGCTCAGACATGAACACATCAGGACGGATACGAAGAGACTTAAAAATATTCAACCTTCTGTAGTTGGACTACTACTGTACAAACCAGCGCAGATCACTGAAAGAACTGTTCCACTTACATCACTGAGTCACTTTAGATCACTGCCCTGAACTGTGTCAACACAACCAGAAGTCTGTATTTACAGTAGTGTACAGGAAGTTCTTTTAGCAGTAGTCCTTCAGTTCTGTAGCAGGTGTCTGTTACAGTCTATAAACCGACCTGAATGTGAACCTGCTACTAACCCACTGTTGGGCTGAGTTTCTGCTCTGTCTGTTTTTTGTCTTCTATCTATCTATCTATCTATCTATCTATCTATCTATCTATCTATCTATCTATCTATCTATCTATCTATCTATCTATCTATCTATCTATCTATCTATCTATCTATCGTTCTATCGTTCTATCGTTCTATCTATCGTTCTATCTATCGTTCTATCGTTCTATCGTTCTATCTATCTATCTATCTATCTATCTATCTATCTATCTATCTATCGTTCTATCGTTCTATCGTTCTATCTATCGTTCTATCGTTCTATCTATCGTTCTATCTATCTGTCGTTCTATCGTTCTATCGTTCTGTCATTCTATCGTTCTATCATTCTATCGTTCTATCGTTCTATCTATCGTTCTATCTATCATTCTATCTATCTATCGTTCTATCGTTCTATCGTTCTGTCATTCTATCGTTCTATCATTCTATCGTTCTATCTGTCATTCTATCGTTCTATCGTTCTAATAGTTCCACTTGGCTGTAACTTGGTTTTGGAGTAAGACTCTCATATTCAGCTTTAACAGTCTGTGTAAAGCCCATGTTAAAGGAACATTATACTTTTTTTTGGTGAGCTGGTGGACAGAAAACACAAACAAAATGTAGTTTAAAAGCTACTTCTGCTCTTTGTACCTTTTCTCAGACTGCGTAATAATGGCCATGTCACATTTGGATTGACGTATTATTAGCAAAAAGCCTTATGTAGTTACATGACCTCAAATATACCAATAATAACAGTTATACAGGGGTTGGACAAAATAATGGAAACACCTAACATTGTGGCATCATAGAAGGTGTTTCCATTATTTTGTCCAACCCCTGTAAGTTTTACATTTTGCTTCGTATTTGTACTACATGTTGTGACATATTTATTTCCTTATTTTGGTCTGGTATCATGTTTTTGCATCATTTCATCAGGTATATGTCGTTTTGCACTTGGTTTTGTATTCATTTTGTTTATCTTTGCATGTATTTAGTTTGGTTTGTCTGACTTTATACAGTATGATTTTGCAGCTAGTTGTGTATGGCTAACCATTAAAGCTATTATTATTTAGAAGGGGGCAGGAAATAAAAGATTTTCTTCATCGTGCTCCTTTTCCAGCATGGGTGTGTCCATGTTTGTTTACTGGATGATTATTGAATGTTTGCTCATGAAATGCACAACCATGAATGAAATAAATGAAATGAAATGAAATGAAATGAAACATACACATACAGCACATAGAACATACAGCTCAGCACACAGAGACCGTTGCATACTTCCATATTTACTTTTGGAGTGTATATGTACGTTCACATTCACAATACTGGACACTTCTCACACTCAGCAAAAGCTGGATTGGCTCCATAGCATAAGGGGAGGGACCACGAGAAGTCAATCTGAGGCGCAGCATCAGCTAGTTACATGTTTTTAGACAGACAGTATGAAAGTAGAAGTTTTCCTATGAGTTGTTCATGGAACTAATTATGTAATAAATCTCCAGTCCCCATGAAAATCCTGTTTCTAAAAACTATGTAAATGAAAAGCCCAGATGACAGCGTTTTGAGTCCAAGGCCTATCGTTTGGTATGTTTCCAAAGGTTTTAAGAGATCTGGGTAAAGGGCTTGTCATTTGACTAGTGGTCACTTATAATGGTACACACCAATGACAAAAATCCCCCCAGAGCAAATTCCATTTCTTACTGGAGATTGGTTTGGTCACCATTAGGACATTTTATAATCTTTATCAGCAGACCAGCAGCAGATAGAGGATGATGGCTAATACCAGGTTCCTTTAAAGGAATTCTCGACTTTGACGGAAAGTAATAACCACAAAATAAAAATGACAGCTATCAATCAATCAATCAATCAATCAATCAATTTTTATTTATACAGCGTCAAATCATAACAAAAGTTATCTCATGACACTTTACACATCCAGCTGGTCCAAACCAGACTATCAAGCCAACTTACAGAAACCAACAGAATCCTCCAGGAGCTACGATTGGGTTTTTTTCATACCAGTAGTTTGACCTTCAGGTTCAGAGACAATGATTTATTCATTTAAGTATTTATTATTTTCAACAATTATCCAGTGTCTAATGAAGTGTAAAAAAAATTAGTGCATTTTAATTCCCAGCAAACTCCTTTTGGCTTTTTCCTGTTATCATTATTACATTGGCCTTTAAAAAATCCACTGTAAGGGGACTGTTCATTATGGAGAGAATCTGAGAGAGAGAGAGAGAGAGAGAGAGAGGAGAGAGAGAGAGAGAGAGAGAGAGAGATAGACAGATAGAACGAACGAACGAACGAACGAACGAACGAACGATAGATAGATAGATAGATAGATAGATAGATAGATAGATAGATAGATAGATAGATAGATAGATAGATAGATAGATAGATAGATAGATAGATAGATAGATAGATGCTTTTGCTTCAGCTCCTCTAACTCCACACCATTGTTTACCCTGGTGCCTGCCTGATCTAATTTAGTAAATAACATTTGGGTCTGTGGGTCTGCTGACTGGGCTGGCAGAGGCAGAAGGGCCTGCTGCTGGAGCTGTGGAAGGAACAGGAGGGGGCAAAGCAGAACGGGAGGGGGCAAAGCAGAACGGGAGGGGGCAAAGCAGAACGGGAGGGGGCAAAGCAGAACGGGAGGGGGACAGGAGTGGAGGCAGGGGTCAGGGCACATGGACGTCCACCTCTGGCCTCCCCAGTCAAACACCCAAGCTGTGTCTGGAAGTGATCATCACAGCTGCATGTTATCAGGAGGAAACATCTGACCTCACACCAGCACCTCCCCTCCTCCTCCTCCTCCTCCTCCTCCTCCTCTGTCCTTTCCTCCTCCTCCTCCGTCCTCTCCTCCTCGTCCTCCTCTCTCTCCTCCGTCCTCTCCTCCTCCTCCGTCCTCTCCTCCTCCTCCTCCTCTTCCTCCTCCATCCTCTCCTCCTTCTCCTCCTCCTCCTCCTCCTCCTCTTCCTCCTCCCTCCTTCTCCTTCTCCGTCCTCTCCTCCTTCTCCATCCTCTTCTCCTCCTCCTCCTCTCAGAATTTAAATGAAGACAACAGTGCAGTCTCAGTAAGTCCTCCTTACATGACACTGGCTTCTTTTACAGCACACTTCCTCTTGATTTTCTGTTCTTCCACTCTTCACCCCCCCCACCACTCAATCCCACTGTATTCATGCATTCAAAAGTACGATAAAACTCCTGCTTCACATTTGTCTCTGCTCTAAACCTCCTACTTGCCGTGTGATTTCCTCTTCTCTTCTCTTTGTCTGTCTCACTCCACATTTCTGCACAGAACTTCTTCCAGTAATGAGGCTCTCACATTGCCCACCTCCCTCTCAATCTTCCATCAACAAAAAATTTCACCTCGGGTAAAGAAAACCAGGGGAGGGCCGAGAGATATAAAGCACGAAACAAGAAAAGAAAAGGTTTTTTTTAAATCTAGACAGGCTCGCTCCCACCCACCAGATTAGCCTCTGCTCAGAAAGACAGTGTAAAGATTTAATTAGTCGACCGTTTGTGCCCAGTTTACTACTGACTCTGCTGGTTTGTCTTTTATCTGGACTTCAATATACGTCCACTCTGCACTTTCTAGACCACCTCTAAACCTGGACTCCACAGGTTTTTGTTCTATTCTTTTCTCTAATCAGAAATGCAAGTCTGTGGATCGAAAGGGTGAGATGAGTGTGTGTGTGTGTGTGTGTGTGTATGTGTGTGTGTGTGTGTGTGTGTGTGTGTGTGGGGTACATTATAGACACACACATTATGTTTAAGAGTAGGTTAAAAACGTTCCTTTTTGATGAATCTTATCGTTAGGGCAGCTCAGGCTGCTCTTAGTTCTGCTGCTCTAGGCTTAGACTGATGGACACTCATCTGGATACACTGAGCTCTTCTCTGCTCCTCCTCCTCTATGACCTCCTCTCTGCTCCTCTTTCTCTCTGACCTTTTCTCTCCTAATTTTCTCTTCTGTTTACATCCAAGTGAATACATGTTACTGACTTGACTTCTTCCCTGGAGTCTATGTGCTTTATTGCCTCACAGGTTTTCCCTGGATCATCACAGGTTTTCCCAGGATCATCACAGGTTTTCCCAGGATCATCACAGGTTTTCCCAGGATCATCTTTTTTGTGATTATACACAAATCAAAGCATAAAAGTGGATATTGTATTGTATGTATGTATGTATGTATGTATGTATGTATGTAGTTTGATCCTCCTAAATACCCCTAAATGTTACAGAGTGGACTTTTAACCAGTCATTATTTCTAGTACATGCCACTTATGCTTCAATATGGCCTCTGTTTTGGTGCCTGTACAGCTTAGCCAACAACTTTACAAGTTTCAAACTTTTCTCCAACCATCAGAGGAATAAAGAGGATGAAGGAAAAAAGAGAGGAGTGTAAAATTGTAGAGCAAAATGGAGCTGGACAAGTTCAGAGGAGGAAGCTCTGTGTGCCCGAGGGTCTGTTTTGTCAGTTGAAGAGAGTGGGGGGGAAAGAAGCAGTGGGGGACTAAAGGTGGGAGGAGGCAGAAGGGGAGGGAGGAAGGCAGAAGGGGAGGGAGGAAGGCCCAGTGAAAGTTAGTCTGGATGAAATCCTGCTTTTTTCACTTTACATCAAAGCTGAGCCTGGCAATAGAATTCAAAGAGGCAATCTGCATTTCCATAGGCTCCTCATGACCCTGTCACCCCCCCCAGCCGCCGCCACCACCACCACCACCACCACCTCCTCCTCTTCTACACCACCTTCCTCTCTGCCAACCCCCGCCCACCCATTCCACCCACACCTTTCTCCCCCAGTCACACTGCAGGACCACTGTCATCCAGGTTCCTTACCTCCAACTGTAAGTCTTTCCAGACGGCTCCCTCCACCTTCACCCTTCATGACACCCCATCACTGTCCAAAGTGTCCAGTTTTTTTTTTGTTTTTTTTTTTGTTTTTTTTACAGTCTATCTGTTAAAACATGAACATAGGAATTCAGCTTATAGAGGGAGTTGTCATTCCTCTGCTGTAATTTTAGAACCAAAATGGAGTTCCACCTGCTGCATGTACTCACCCTACTCCTCCTGACTGAACATTTTCATTCATTTCAAAGAGCCGTTCAAAAGATTCGATTCGTTCATGAACATCACATCATTAATATATAGTAACTATAGGAAGAGTAACAAAAGCTCACACAATTATGTGGAAGTGTAATCAATTTCAAGTAAGTGGCATAGTCTGCAGCTTTTAATGAAGCTAATGAGGGGATCTTAAGGTTGTAATACTGTTAATGGCCACTGGGGGCGCCTCCAATAGACTTACACTGAACTCTCCAAAAATACTGGGGCAAAAGTTTTCTCCCTGGAGTCATTCTGATTTCTGTCTTATTACATGGTTACTCCAATAAAATTTCTGATCCATTTAAAAATATATGAGGATAAATACAATGTTTGATGTTTGTTTTGTCAGGTTGTAATGGACAGGTCTTTATGGCAGCTGGATACACACCTTCCATCTGCAGCTGTCTCTTCTCTCCACAAATCCAAACATGGTGACTGACAGTGTTGACAGTAAAGATTCCATCTGACTAAATCTGAACAGCATCAGTCACATGTTTAGTCCTTCTACCTGAATAGAGAAAATCTCCTACAGCCTGAAAACGTAGAAGGTTGTAGAATTCTAGTTTCTTCTCAGAACACTTGAATCATCACATGCTTAAAGGTAATTATGAGGATTTTAAACCAATGACACTAAAACATGTCAAGCATTATCCTTTTAAAAGGTGCTTCGCAATTGATGTCCTAGTTAAACCAAGATGAGATTGAATAATTACCGTATTTTTCAGACTGTAAGTCACTCCGGAGTATAAGTTGCAACAGCCAAAAAATGCAGAATAAAGAAGAAAAAAACATATGTAAGTCGCACTGGACTAAAAGTCGCATTTTTGGGGGAAATTTATTTGATAAAATCCGAGACCAAGAACAGACATTTCATCTTGAAAGGCAATTTAAAATAATAATGGATTAAAGAACAACAGGCCGAATAGGGTTACGGTACGCTAACGTAACACATTCAGCTACATGACACATAGACAACGAACTGAGCATGTGTCTGGTATGTTAACGGAACATATGAACAGTTATTCAGATACGCAGCAGCACGTCGTTCAAGTACCCATGTGCGAACTCCTTCCTCTAGCTGTGGCCACCTAGCTTTTAGCCTGCGATTAGCTGTTTTTGTTTTCTTCATTGCAGTAACCTCCGCTTTTCGCCAGTCCCTCATAAGTTTCTCGCTCACTCCAAACTTTCTTTCTGCTGCTCATTACTGTTTTCAGCTGCATATTTCACTACTTACAGCTTGTAATCTACAGAATATGATTTTCTTTTTGATGTTTTTTTTTTCAGCCCTTCTCAGTTGTCTTTATAAGTTACCGGTAATGTTGAAATGTTAAATTTTCAGCGGTACAGAGGTAGCAGGTACAGGTACACAAGCCTACAGCGCCCTCTTGCGGTTGTCAGTGTGAAAATAACGAACATGTGAAATTATAATAATAATGTGTTAATAATTTCACATGTAAGTTGCTTCGGGATATAAGCCGCACCCCCGGCCAAACTACGAAAAAAAGTGCGACTTATGGTCCAGAAAATACAGTATTTGAAATTATTATTAATTACATAAAACATTCAAGTATTATTAAGTTTAATAAAGGAAACATTGTTTTGATGCCACCTGAATGTCATTAACTGTCATGAATCGTAAATATACGCTTCAGTGATCAACTGTCAAATCGACAGGAATAACTTGAAAAACCTGACTGTTCAACATCAATGAAGTTTCCAACCTCTGTAAATAAATACAGTCTTCTGAACAAATAGAAATAATATACAGAGATTTAAAATTTCTACAAATGTTCCTCAGAAGAAATAAGAGTTATGATAAGACATGTTGTTTATTTATTGGCAAATCTACACTGAATTTACTTATTGTTGCTGAATAACATGGGGTTTTTGTTTGTTTTTCAGTAAATGTGGGAACGGGTGGACCGTTTGTTCCACTGGTTGCTGTGCAATGTCATTTTCTATGGATTAAGCTGCACATTTAGTGGTTTTCTGATCAAAAAATAGGACCAATGGCCCTGTAGCTTACCGGTCAAATTCAAAGCTTTGGGAAATGTATCCAGATGCCATTTATTCTCACCCAGTTCTGTGTATTTATTCTATTACAGAAATAGCCCATGTTTTGCTCATATTCCAATCAGATCTGTAAAAAATTCAAATTCCAAGTTGATACTGATTTATTGGATCAATCCACTTCCTATCTCTTATAAAGGGAAAATTTTTCAAAGTAGCACCAAATCCAGAATCAGATCCGGATACAAATAATTTCACTAGCTTTTGTTGACATCATCATAAAGAAGCTGTATACCAAGTTTGAAGTCAATTGGAATTGTAGTTTCGGAGAAGAAGACGATTGAAAGTTTTGTAACGGACGACAGATGACGACAGACGCTGCATGACAACAGTAGCTTACAGCCTATCGGCCGGTAAGCTAAAAACTGGTCCATTTTTCTGGGTCAGCTGTCTCTTGAGGTCACAGATCCACCTACAGCTGCCTGGAGGAGTCAGTGGGTATATGTGACGAATTAGCTTAACAAGATCAAATGTCATACAAGGCTCCAAATGGTTGAGAAGATGGCGTCAGTTATGACAACGATCTTATTAATATCTTCTACCGGTCGGCAGAAGCTCCCACACATGAAAGGTGTGAAGGTCTGGTCTGCCACTGTGGGTGTGAAGTGTCAGTGTGTCGAGAAAGGTCAAACCACAAGTGGAGAACATCTCTGAGAGGCAGGAGATGTTCGTGGTCAAAATAGAGATTTCCATACCCACCAGTGGAGAGTTGGACCACCGAAGCACTTCCTCCTGCAGACTGAAAGACTATCTGTGATGGAGTGTGTACCCTACGCTGTGGTTGGCTACTGTGATGTGGGAGGAAAAAAAACAGCGGAGATGACAAATGGCAGAAGTGTGAACCACAGTGCGCAGGACTTTCAAATGTGATAGAAATTTCCGAAATTGGGCAAGATGCAGGTTTCATACTGTCGTCCTGAACTAGTTCTCAGGTCTTGATGCTTAAATCGCATATATCATTGAAAGTTTACAAGAGTATGTAAGCTGGTTTGATTATAAGATAAAGATTCGTCCTACGCTGTTCAAAGAAAGTTATTCATAATGGAGGAAAAGTTTAGTTACCAAAAGAATGTATCAAGTTATTTTAACCCTGTCATGCACAGTGGTCACTCCAGTGGTCACTCCAGTGGACAGTTCTTCTCCAGCTGTTCTCTTGTATATTCATGGGTTTGGTTGTTTTAGTTCCGTATCAGCCAACACAGTGGACACTAATGCACCATCCCAAACACTGCAGTTCATACAATTATTGTAACTTTGCTGCTCATGGTAAACCTGATCTGCAGTGACATGTTTTAGTGGAAATCAGTTGCTAATTGTTATTAGACTGTAATGAACAGTTTACTGAAACAATTTTTTTTGTATTTTTTTGCATTTTGTCCTCTGTAGGGGACAAAAGTTTGACAGTTTTACTTAAAAAATGCTGTGCATTACAAAGGACATTCCATTAAAAAAATCAATCAATAAATAAAAATTATTTTAAAAATATTCCATCATGCAGTTTCCAATCAAGACAATTTTTTAATGTAAAAAAGCTAAAACTGTCAAATTCCTGAGTCTCAGGAGGATATTATCTCCATGAAATGAGTAATAACTAATATTAGAGTATGATAAAATGTGAGAAAACATTAGCGATGTAGCAATTAGCGGCATTAGAAATGTTTTTATTTCATAGTTTTCACTAGAGCCCGACCGATATGGGATTTTTTGGGGCCGATACCAATATTGGAGGCTAAAAAAAGCTGATATCCAATATATTGGCTGATATATGAAATTAGAACACTGATCTACACAGGATATAATAATCTTATATTAGATAATTGTGGACAGGTGGATAAACAGTTGTATAAATCTTTGTTTATCTCACAAATATAATTTACACAACTTTCAAACGCAAACTATGCAATCACAAAAATAATTAGAGCAAAAAATATGCCTGAGCACAAAATTCTGTTTTCACTCACAAATGTGGATGTGTCTGCCTCACAGCACTACAACTGCCCATGTGGACCAAGGACTAAACTGAGCATGTGCAGAGTGAATTAGGTGAGTCCTAAGTTGTTCCTGATTGGAGCAACTGCAAGAGTTACAACTGACCCATGTTACAACTGTCCCCGGTCTCCCCTACACTGTTAACACCCAGGCCTGTCTGCAGAATGAAACTGTGAGGGAGACAGGAAGTGCACGGACATGGGTGGGTGTGTGGGGGGGTGAATACTTAATAAGACGGGGGGGGGGGGGGTCCGTGATTTTCGGAGCGGTGGGGGGATAAGCAGTCCATCCTTGTCAGAGTGTGCGAGCGCTGTCCGTGATTTTCGCTGGGGTGGGGTGGGGGATTAATCGGGCTGATTAATCGGTCGGGCTCTAGTTTTCACACAGTTTATCACTTTCTGATGATGAGTTTTAAATACATGTTTCTTTGCTTCATAAATTAAATACATGGCGTTCAGCTGAGTGGACATTTTTGTAACTCCACGAAAAATAGGTTAATAAAAAAAATAATAATAATCATTTGCATTGTTTTTTTCATGCCTAAAGAGGAATAAAAAACACTCAAGAAAAAAACATTGACTAAGGTTCTCATAATTCATGCATGAAAGGGTTAAATTAAAACTATAGACCACAGACCGATTGTAGTCAGGTTTCTCTGTATAGCTGTATAATACAGGCTGACTCTGAGCAGACGACACAGAAGTAACACGCCACATCGCTATGACGACCAGGTACTGTAAAGTGGGTACTATCCTGTAATGGAAACAGTCTCCAGGAATGGGACCTGGTACCAGAGTCGAGTCGAGTCGAGTCGAGCCGAGCTAAGCCGAGCCGGTTCCACATAGTGGAAACGCAGGCCAAAAAGTGCTGTAAGGGTACCACAGGTGTTGAAAACCGACGCCAAGGAGTCTTGACTAAGCAGTAGCATATGACAACTTGGAAGTGAGAACAGGTTTCCCAGACTTCATCCTCCTTCCACTCACTGAGCCAAGTTCTTCCCAGTTTGTCCAGCTGTCTTGGGTCCTTTATTATGCTGCCACCCCAACAGACTGCAGTATTGAGCAACACACTTGCCACCACCAACTGATGAAACAGCTGCAGCATCTTACTTTTGACATCTAAAGTCCTCAGCTCCGTCTGTTCCTTATGATAGAAGGCGTTTATGATAAGGGGCTGGACCATCTTCTTTCTCAAATGGAACACATGGGAAGTCTCCATTACAAAGCAGCATTACAAAACAACTTGCAAGTTGTTACCAAAGTTCCTCTCAGTTTAGTTGGGACCAAGGTTATTATTGTTAACGAAAACTAACGAAATGACAAAAACTAGAATTGAAAAAACATTTTCATTAACTGAAATAAATAAAAACTATAATTAAAAGAAAAAAACAACTAACTGAAACTGTATTGTGTGTTTACAAAACTAACTAAAACGGATAAAAATTATGGATAAAATTCCCTTCATTTTCGTCTTCATCAATGTTGGAATGATATGAAATCAATTTATTTCACTTGAGCAATTTCTCATTTCGTCTTCTGGTCCCCACTCCACCTGGAAACATGGAGACTAAAGTTGGGAGAAAGCAGCAGAGTCCTGAAATTAAGTACCTGAATTTTTTGTCTCTGAATTCCACTATGTTCATCAGTTTAGAATTAGAAAATTCAGATACAATAAATTCAGGTGCAAAAAATTCAGATACTTAATTTCAGTGCAAAAAAATCAGTGCTAGAAATTCAATGGCTTTTCAAAATCTGATGAGACAGATTTACTTCCATATGGTTTGTGTTTGCCAAAACTAAGATCTACCAAAAGTCTTTGTAGCATAAGATGCTCTTGTTTACTTCTATCCAGACCAAAACACAAACTTTCCCCATTGCTAAGAGGCAAAACAGCTGCATGAATTTCATTTAGGACAAAAAAAAAAAAAAAAAACAGGCTTAGTAATGATTCCCCTTGTGTGACTTCTTCATGTATAAGAGGAAATTTAGTTTGAAAGGGACAACGAAAGAACATGTACGCAACAAGAATACCTGGAACCTGACTCTAAGAATAGATACTCATCTCAATAAATAGCAGGAGGCATTCTGGGAGAGCCACATTTTACCTTGGCACTGATTTGATTGGCTGTTGAAGGCCAATCCCTGGAATCATACGAGCCGAGACAGGGCCAGGAAGTCAAAGGTGGGTGGATTTGGATCAAGGCAAGGCTGTGCTTCAACTCTCATTTACTCCTCTGTCAATGCACCACATGAACCAATATGTAATGTTCCTCACAAGTGTTTAAAGTGTAATAGTAATCTTTTATGGGACCTTTATACTGACAGTGGTTATTATAGGATGTGCGCAATCAGAGGATATATACGGGTGTTTATATACCACAGGTAATCGAATGCTTTAATTTGTATCTGGGATGTATATTGACTGATTGGAAGTGAAGATAATTAATGACTTGCTCCTTTAAACCATATTTTATAACCACAGTGAAGACATTAAATGTGAAAAACAATGTAAATGTGAAATTGTAGTTATCAACTCACAAAAAAAAAAATCCCACAGTAGTCATGAATGTGTGTTCACTGTATTTTATTCATGGTTAAGTGTAGTATAAGTGCTCTGTATGTTTTTTTGCCCATAAGAAAAATACAACCAGACAACTTTTGAAAATTCTTTTAGAATAGAGTGTTGGCATTAAAGGCAGTTGATGTAAGGTCTGTCATGGTAAAGACATTTCTTATGTAGTATTAACACAGTGGATGTAGTGGCCTGTTGTTCCACCACAGTGTCATAATTAAAGTACTCTCTTGAGATTACCCCAACCAAAGAACATGCAAACATAATACTTTTAGAACAGATACTTGCTAAAGAATCACTAAAAAAGACGCAAATGCTACTGTAAGTGTAGCAAATTGGATGCTAACTACCCATAATGCCATGCTGTCTGTATTTACACTGGTATTCCATGCATTTAAAATTAATATCAGTGGATAAGTAAAGTTTGGGCAGTTCTGTTTTTTATTTATTAGGGACAGAGCCAGACAGGTGAGGCCACTTGCCTGGACAGGCAAGGCCCTTTAGTATTTTGTTCATTTTTATGTTAAACTGGTGCCACTTTAAACTGGAATTTGACCCCATGCTCAAACACTCACCATATTTGGAACACGTCATGTCTGGTGAAATATTTGATAAAATAAAAAAATGAATCCCTTAGGTGTCAAAATGTGCTCTGTAGCGCCACCTAGGTACACAAAAATGGCCCAGTAGAAATGCCGTACAGACATGGAACAAATGCCAAAATTTTGGTCTCATCAAGTCTGACAAATCATACACTGACACCCACGGGCTGACTCCACCGAGAAGTTAACAATTTGCCTTTAAATGAAAAAATGCTTGTAAACTACCTTCCAGTAGGAATGTCGTAGAGACATGAAACCAATGCCAAAATGTTCGTCTAATCCAGCCCCACAAATGATACGTTGACACCCATGAGCTAACTCCAACAGGAAGTTTGCAATTTGCCTTTTAAAGTGAAGTTTCTAAAACTATCTCCTCCCAGACCGTTTGTCATATTAGCTTCTAAATAGCACCACAAGATAGACTAAACCCTTGTCAAAAATAGTTATTCACAACTTTGTCATAACTATCCTAGTGGTTTTTTCTAAGCCCTGAAATTTGTGAAGTCTGAAAGTCATTATTCACATTAGAATTTTTTCCCACATATTATATATCAATATGTTCATAAGACTCTCCACAAGACTCACGTGCAAAAAAAATTCCGATACAATGTACGGTTATGGATTAATCGCAGTTTGTTTGAAAAGCGGATTCTCACTGAATTCAACACAGACATACATGTCTGCTCCATATAAGGAGCCATGTTCCACATGCACACACAGTGAACAGAATGCTGACAGAATGGCAGTTTGTTTGAGAGGTGGTTTCATAAGGAGCCCTGTTCCAAAGTCACAGACACAGATGGGGACAGAATGCTGACAGCTGATTAGCTGATTGAGGGTATGGGACATTTTGTACACAGAGTGCCCACAGGAGGGTTAGTCAGAATAAAAGCCGCATTAAAAACAATAAATAATGATTCTTAATAACTTTTCTTCATTTTTATGTCCAAACGCTCAACGCTCAACAATTTTAAGTCATTAAGGGTGGGGACTGGAGCTGGGACAGATAGATGTGCGTGGAGCTGAGGTGTCGACGGTGATGGAAGGCGGAACGTACGGTGCATGGTCCCGCCCAATGCTGCTTGCAGCTTTACTTTAATGTTATGTTCTGTCTGATTCCTCTGAAAATCAGAGGAGATGACAAATTAACATAACAGGTCTGAGGAAAACAGTGGTGGTAGTGAAGCCTCATGACAGAAGGACTGACTGTGGTGGTTGGTGAGGTTGCTCTTCATCCTCTGTGCTTGTCAGTACTGTGGTACTACAATATTACAGTTACGTCAACAACCCCAGTTAATGTACTGTAGGTTTGAACTGAATTATCAGTGGTTTTAAATTCACATTTTAACATTAAGTACCAAAGTTTAAGGGGTTTCTGAAACCACCACTACCATCGCTGAGTATTCTCATGTTTACTCCCAAAGACCAAACATATAAAACACTCCTGCGGTCGTAGCAGCAGTCAGTTCTGTATGCCTGCCAGTACCTGTTTGATGCTTAGAAACAGCCAAACGTATAAATGTGATTACATAACCATTTGTTTAGTTTTAAAAGGCTGTATAAAACCGCACCCAGCCTGAAGTTTCTGAGTCCAACAGAGCATAAGAAGTGCTCCAAATGTAGAAAGGTGTTTTTCCCTGTGACAGTAGCGTTGTAGAACTCATTAGTTGGAACAGACTTCTCCTCCTTCAGAGGTTTTGGGCTGAACGTCTGAACAGCAGCAGCACTGCGGGTTCATGTTCTCATCTCCATGCACAAGATTGTCTTCAGCACACCTGGGAGTCATTTGTGAGCAATGTGGTCTCTGATGAATCCGGAACATAGATTTAGATTTAATAATCTAAATTGGGGGGATTACATGAGTGGAAAGACAAGTGCGCCTCCTTTCCCATTTTCAGCTGTCTTTGTTTTACCCCCACCCCTAACAACAATGCTCATCATCATCATCTTCATCATCAGTCCACTCCCCTTCCTCCCCACACTCTTCACTGACCCGGTGACCCCTCCCCCACATCACTCACGGGTCATCAGTAAGAAGAAAGGGGGATTTAACGGCTAACTTGGCCCTGGTAAGCCCGTGGAGGTGGGGGCCGAGCATATCTCTGAGAATTCCAATCTTCAGCTGACTCCCCCCCCCACCCCCGTCCTTCTCTTCCCACTGCGCTTTTCTGTTCCCACTGTGCAGGAGAGAAAAAACATCTCCCCTCATTTTTGGGTTGATTATTGGGGCTGGCGAGCACGTCTGTCAGGAGTCCACTGATGAGGAACAGAGACGCCAACTCTCTCATTGCACGATCCTGTGCACACATGGCCAAAGATCTGTGTGAAAAGAAAGAACTTCACTGCCTTCTGCAAATCAACAAGTGACTTTGCTTTGCTTGACATTACTGGGAAGGATTTGAGGGATGAAATTATGTTTTGTTGTCCAGAAAAAGGGACTAAAGGATTAAAGGATCAAGCAGGAAATCACAAATGCAATCCTACCTTTTCTCAATAGAGCCCCATATCACCCATTGAGAGGGAAAGTCATTGGAGGGTATTTGTTCCTTCCAGGATTCCTCAACTCACTGCTTCACTTTAGAAGCAGCGCTGGCGAGGCTGAGGCAGGGGGTTTAGCCTCAGGGGCCAGGAAGAATGGAAAGTGGGACTTGTAGAATTATTCTAGGGTGATCAATAACACTATTAAAAGCTAATACATTCAGTGGGGGCAGATTGAATTTGGTTGTGAAGCTTTATTTGAACATGGCAGGAAGCAGCAGCAGAGGCACATCAAAGAGAGGCTTTGTGAAGAGAGGACCAGATTAAGGCCTCTGACGCAAGGATGGAGCCGGCCAAGTGGAGACCATGAATGCACGCACACCAACACACACACTTTAATGCACAAGTCACCGCTGCAATGGCATTCAACCGAATTCCACATTTTCCGTCCACTTCCATTGGATGTCTTCACAAACAGCCACGCTGAAGCATATGTGCACAATCATTCAGCTGCACGCAAACTAAGGTTATTATTGTTAACGGAAACTAACGAAATGAAGAAAACTAGGATTGTTAAGACATTTTCGTTAACTGAAATAAATAAAAACTATAATTAAAAGAAGAAAACCATTACTAACTGAAACTGTATTGTGTGTTTACAAAACTAACTAAAACGCATAAAAATTATGGATAAAATTCCCTTCATTTTTGTCTTTGTCAATGTCGGATTGATACGAAAGCAATTTATTTCGCTCTAGCAATTTTAGCTAGCAGCACCATACGAAACTTGACGGTCCATCACTTGTGTTCACTTGTGGTTTCCAGTCGTCTTCTGGTCCCCACTCTACCTGGAAACATGGAGACTAAAGTTGGGAGAAAGCAGCAGAGTCCTGTCTGGGATTTATGTGAATACGACGACAGAGAAGAAGTGAAAAGAGATGACTAAACTAAAACTAAACTAAAACTAAGCATTCAGAAAATAACGAAAACTAATAAAAACTAGCAAACCTGCTCTAAAAACGAATTCAAATGAACTGAATTAGAAAAAAAAAAAGGCAAAACTAAATAAAACTAAACTAGAATGAAAAATCCAAAACTATTAGAACCTTGATGCGAACACACACAAATACTCATTAATACTGAATCTTTCTGAGTAATAAAGTCATTGATCGTTCATTGGTGTCAGTCTTCTCCTCTACCTTCAGCAAAGTCAATAAACCAAAAGGCTTCAGTGTTCTTTCACACAACTGTTTTCTGTTCTGTGTTCTTGTTGATGATCAGACATTATACTCCAGGGAGTCATTGAAGATCATGGCAGCAGTGTGTTCAATGTGATGAAGACCACCTTGGAATTCTGGGTCAGAAGCAAACTATTCATTAGATGCAGCATGTGTTCAGGAAAATGAGAGGATTTCTGCACATGGACTTTGAGAAACACACTCGAAAAAGTCTGTTTTGGAGTTTGATATAAAGCAGTGGTTCCAAAACTTCTCTTCAAAGCCAAACTACTTAAATTCCAAACCCTCAGATACAGGTTTCCCATGTCTGCTTTTAAGTGTGGTCTGCAATGTCTTTAATTATTAATATAAAATATATCTTATTACTTTATGCAATCGCTCACATTTGTCTGTCTCTCTACAGGAGTGTACAAAATGACTGTGGTCACTTTCTTTCACAATGGAGAGTGGTTAAGCCCTCGACTAACTACTAACTAACTAACTAACTAACTAACTAACTCACTCACTCACTCACTCACTCACTCACTATCTAAACCACAGGTGTCAAACATGTGGCCTGGGGGCCAAATCCGGCCTGCCAAAGGGTTCAATCCAGCCCCTGGAATGAATTTGTGAAATGCAAAAATGACATAGAAGATATTAACAATCAAGGACGTTAAAATCATTTTAGGTAATTTCAATCTAAAAACAAGAAAAGCACTTGGAGAGTGCAGACCCCCGCCTGGGCAGATCAAGTTCCACATACTGACTGGGAGGTCCATAATGTCAGGTATGAACCAAAAGAAATGAAAATAAAATGAACAGATACACAATTTCCATACTCACATTGCTGCGAAATAATTGACCCTGTTACATGAAGTAATCAAAAACTTCAGACTTCTTGTTTCTTGTAATAAAGAAAAATTAAGTATATCTCAGGCTGTGTGTATACAGACAACACTTTACAATGGGTTTGTGTGTTCGTTGGGGGATTCCTTCACAATTCTGAAAATATAAAATACTTTTTCCCGTAAGGAGTTGTACTGCTGACACTTACTGTTGCATAACCTTTTCTGTTCCAAGAATCACGTTAACATATGTTTGGTAATTTGGCAAGAAAAAAACGTAAACATTGAAACCTCTCTGAAGTGTAAAATTCCCCTTTGACTAACTTTAAAATGAGGAAACATTATTGTTTCACATCTAGTCTGGCTGCCAAAATTACCTCCATAACTAGGCTGTTATGATTTGCATCTGTGAACAAAATGAAAATGTGTGGGAGAAAAAAAGACTAAAATAAGTTCATTTGTCACTTCTTCAAACCACCTGGCTTCACTAAAAATACAACTTCAATTCCCTTATAGGCCCACCAGATAGAAGTAATGCATTTAGTAGTGGTAGTAGTAGTTTATTTGGAGCACATAGAACCATCAGATAACAAAGAATCATACAACATGGTCAAAAAATAAACTAATACAATTTTTCTGTGCTCGAAAAGGAGTGTGCAGAAATATAACTTATAGACTCCACCCCCTTTTTACAAACTAATAATCAAACTCGATCTGCTTCCTTTGCTTTGTTAACACACATTTTCCTCTGTATATTTTTTATAATAACACAAAACATCCATGCAAACCATTCACATACACTTTTTTAATCACCTCACAAACAATCAGATTTACATAATCAACCGTTTTTAATATAAACTATAGTATTTATATGCACTTTAAGTATTTACTCCAAATACAATGATCAATAAATATGATAGTATCTTCTTATCATGATAACCAATTAACTACAATAATATCTGATTTTATGCGTACTTCTATAATGTTCTATATTTTGTTATTATAGTGCATTTATTCATCCTTTTAAATGCACAAATTAAAGAAGACATTTTTCAGTTTTGCTCCAGATTATTCCACAGATGAACCTCTAACACAGATACACTGGCTTTGCATGTTTGTTCTACACTTTATTTTCTTGTAGATTTCAGTTCCCCTTAAATTCTAATTCCTTTGCCTGGGCTCAAACATCTCCTGTAGACTGTGTGGAGGGGGGGGGCATATGGTCATGGGCTTCAGACATTAGAATAAGAGTATATTTAGAGGAGGAAAAAATGTAAATTCTGCAAAATCAAAACAAAACAGAAACTCTTCACACTCCAACACCCCCCTCCATCCCTCCCACTTTACCCAGCACCCCCACCTTCTACTTTTATGATGCCCTGCTTCCTAATAAACTTTTGTGGTGTTTGGAATCCATTAGGAGCAATATCCCACTTCTCAAAACATCCTGGCTCATTCTGAGGGAGTGGAGCGAGGAGACCGGGAGCCTCGGGAGGGGAGGGCCTCAAATTTCCATTTCAATTGAAGGCAGACCGAGAAGGATTTAAGTAGCGAGGGCTGCGGGGGCCGCTGTGTGTACAGTCCACCAGTAAAGAGAAAGAGAGAATGTCATAGGAGAGGATTTGGGGGGGGGGGGGGGTCAGGTGGGGTAGGGTGCACTGCTAGCAAGAAATGTTCTTTGTATGACAGCGATTTTGTACTATAGAAAAGTTTTAGGTGACAAACACTCTCATGGCTTTAAATTCAATAGTGTGAGCACAAAGAACCCAGAGTGAATGTCTAAAACAGTCTGAAACAGATGTAGTTAGGGCTGACATCACCTCTGACGCCCTCATTCACTTGGACTCCATTCAATATGGATTCAGGTGTGGATATTTCCATTATAATATCAGGTTTTTAATCCATGATCTTGTAAAATATTATACAGCAATAATCTTATTTAAAGCATTCAACAAATTACTACCAAGTAATATACAAAAAAACTTCACAATTCGGGAGAGTACTTTGGTTTTTGGCTTACTTTAGTAATTTGAGAGGTTCTGGAGATTTGGCATTACCCAAATTTGGAACCACTGGTAAATGTTTTTGTTTGTCTGTATGTGGAGTGAAACTGTGGAACAGTCTGGACATCCAACACAAGCAACAGCCAAATATCCACTGATTTAAACTGGTATACAAACATATAGTCTGGTCCCAGTATGAAGATGGAGGGTCTTAAAACTGATGTTCCATCCATATTCTGTCTTACATGTTCATGTGTGTGTGTTGTTCCTCATGTAGTTGGTCTGTGTTGTCCTTTACCTTCTGCTGCTGTTCTGACCATCGCTGGGATGTGCTGTTCTTTACCTTTAGTGCTATTGGAGTTTTTTGTTTTTACCATTGTTGGTCTGTAATTATTATCATGTAAGTTGACGGTTAACTGTTACCACGGTAACACCACCAGGAATGTACTTTGTTTCTATTTTTTACACACATTTTGGTTCTATAATGTAAATACTGTCAAATGAGTTCAATCTAATTTGGTTTAGGCCGATTTTGTTCTATTTTGTTCATTGCTCTGGCTTGAAGTCAAAAGACAGGAGTGAGTTTTTAATATGTTATTATGTTCAGTTATTTGATGATGAGAATGGGTGTGGGATTAAATAAGTTTTTCTTCTTCCCACTCCTTTTCGACCATAGATGAATGATTTTTTTTTTTTTTTTTTTTTTTTGAATTTGCATGTATTCTGTAATTGCTTGAAATAAACAAACAAATGAAATGAATTAATGAAATGACATGAGAGAAATTCTCACAAAAAAAGTGAAGTACATTGTCCAAGAAGCCTATTAAACTGATTCAACCACATCCTCATAAACATAATCTGTTGATATAATTATAAAGAGGTCCATCAGTTCTTAAATATGTCTATTTTGCTATCTGCTCACTTAAATCACAGGTGTCAAACATGTGTCCTGGGGGCCAAATGTGGCCCACTGAAGGTTCCATTCCGGCCCTGCAGGATGAAAGTGCATAAATGAACCTGAACAGTCCAGGTTGTCCAAATCCTTTTGGTTCAGGTTCCACATACAGACCAATGTGATCTACAGTCAGAAGAACAACACAATAACCCATAAATAATGACAACGACAAATTTTCTTTGTGAAAAATTATGTGGAAAAAATTTAAGTGAAAAAAACAACAACATTACACTGTGAAAATATTTACATTTACAAAACTATTCTTTCACAATAAAATGCAAATAAATACATAAATAAAAACAAAGATGAACAACCTGAAATGTGCAATTGTAACAATATTCTGCCTGTTCCTAAATGTTTGGTGCATTTATGGATCCACTGGGATCTGCAGTTGAGTTCATAATAACAGATGGAATATTGGAGAAACTGTTCAAATTTTAGTTCCAAACTCCAAAATATGAACAATATTCTGCCTGTTACCAAATGTTTATGGAACATTCTGTCTAATAACATTACAAATTTCTGGCGACCCCAGACATTCAAAAGGGAGACTTTTTTTTTTTTGCTAAAATGTATTTGTTTTTGATCATGTAATAGTTTTCTATTCTATGTTGCAAATAAACAGTAATTTTACATGACATTAAGGCCATATACAGTGGTCCCTCCTTTATCATGGGGGTTACGTTGTAAAAATAACCCACAACAGGCGAAATCCGCAAAGTAGTAAGCTTTATTTTTTACGATTATTATATATGTTTTAAGGCTGTAAAAGCCCTCACCGCACACTTTATACACTTTTCTCAGACAGGCATGAACATTTTCTCACATCTCTCTTGTTTAAACACTCTCAGAGCTCAAACTTTTGTAGATTTTAAAAAATAAATACAGTATTACAGACGACAGCCACGTAACTTCTCCCTTCCTTCAGCATGTCCAGAAGTCCAACTTTTTGTGTGATGGTTGTCATCGTCCTCTGCCTTGTGGGTGTGACCGCAGGTGCCTTTGTCGGTGCAGAATGTTTTGTCGACATTGTGGGTTTATTCGGGGAGAAAATTTGCAAACATACAGCACTTCAGAGTCACACTGCAAGAGATCGAACATTTATGTAAATTTGGCGAGAGGAACACGTTCTGTACTGTACAGGAGACACGGCACAGAGGAAAATGATTGACAATAGTCTACAGTCCCTTAGCCAATCAGGACGCAGAACACAATGCGCGTTCATACACTGTAAAAAAAGCATGCAAAATTACACACAAAAAAAATCCACGAAACAGTGAGGCCGCGAAAGGTGAACCACGTTATAGTGAGGAACGACTGTAATGCATATTATTGTGGACGGAGGCAGAAAAGCCAGGCGTAGATTACTGCACAAAGGGAGAATTTTGTACGTTTGTCAGGCCAAAAGCTGCAAATTAATATTGAAAAAACAAGAACTCAAACATGAATTATGACAGAGCTGCAGCATCTGAAACCGACCACAATGAACATTTGAAAGAAACAGAACCACAGTGTTTCAGGTTCAGCTTCACAGTTTGTCATGTCTGTTAGGTACTGTGATTGTCTCTCTCAACTCACCATATACAGGGGTTGGACAAAATAATGGAAACACCTTCACCTCAAGATGATAATGCCCCAATCCATACAGCTAGAATTGTTAAAGAATGGCATGAGGAACATTGTAATGAAGTTGAGCATCTCGTATGGCCGGCACAGTCCCCAGACCTCAACATTATTGAGCATTTATGGTCAGTTTTAGAGATTCAAGTAAGACGTCGATTTCCACCGCCATCGTCTCTAAAAGAGTTGGAGGGTATTCTAACTGAAGAACGGCTTAAAATTCCTTTGGAAACAATTCACAAGTTGTATGAATCAATACCTCGGAGAATTGAGGCTGTAATTGCCGCAAAAGGCGGACCTACACCATATGAAATTATATTTTGTTGATTTTTTAAGGTGTTTCCATTATTTTGTCCAACCCCTGTATTTTTTATTCGTAAGTTTTTATTTTATTTTTATCAATTACTAGAAATTTCAGGCGACCCCATTTGAATTCCAGGCGACCCCACATGGGACCCGACCCCAAGGTTGAAAAACACTGACTTATTAATTCCGTCACCCAAACAAGATCTCTGGAGAGTCGCCTCTGGGTCCTGATCCGCTCTGTGGGACTGGATGCATTTGGTCACTCTAATACCAAACTGTTGGGATGTCCACGTACATTATAAACTGAAGATCAAACCCACAGGAGACACATGAAAGCATCAAACGTTCCCCAAAGAAACCAAATAAAGCATGTAGGTGTTGAATCAGTCCTTCAGTTGGTAGTCAGTCATAAACCTGTTTAGCACCAGTTTGCTAAAGAATGTCTGTGTTTTAAGCACAGCTGTTGTGTTTCTGGTAAAGGACGATGAAAAGGCTCTGATTTCTTTCCTCGTGGGATGACTCAGTCAGTCAGGACAAAACCAAGACAGAAGTACTTCAGTGCCAAAGTCATTCCACTAAAGGTACGAAGACTTCATGCTTTATGGAACGTTTACTTTCCATTCTTTCCTTTATTATCGACCTCTTCTCCCTCTCACTTCTCCTTTTTAACCCTTTCATGCATGAATTATGAGAACCATAATCAAGGTTTTTTTTTTTTTCCCTGAGTGTTTTTATTCCTCTTTAGGCATGAAAAAAAAAGTGATAGAATTTTTTTTATTAACTTATTTTTCATAGAGTTACAAAAATGTCCACTCAGCTGGACATCATGTATTTCATTTTAGAAGCAAAGAAACATGAATTTATTAATATACTGTGTGAGAACTATGAAATAAAAATGTTTTTAATGCTGCTAATCTGATGTTCTCTCACATTTTAACATCCTCTAACTCACTTCATGGAGATGATATGCAAAAAAAAAAAAAAAAAATTACAAAAAAAAAAAATTAAAAAAACAAAAACAAAAAACTGTTAATTACAGTCTAAACACAATTACCTTTTTTTTTGTTTTTGTTTTTTTGTTTTTTTTAAGTTTTGTTTTTTTTTTTTTTTTTTGCATATCATCTCCATGAAGTGAGTTAGTTAGTGCAGATCACGTTTATCAAGAACAGCAAAGTTACAGTAATGGTCTGAATTTAATGGCCTGATCCCAGTCCAGGTACCAGAAAGGGTGCACATACAGATAAAAAAATAATACTGCTCTGTCCAAAAATCAGACAGGCCATTCTATTTGTCTGATATTTCTCTTTTAAAGTCCAAAATCTGTGTGTATTCTGGTGTCTCCTATAAATGTGTCAGGCTTGTACCCCTGTCAGATCACACATTCTTGGCTGTACGGACACTCCAGCCTAATAGCCTCCATATTTAATGCCTACACACATATACAAATGTTTCAGACCTCAGCAGAATCATGCATTGTTTCTTGCATAGATGTGGTGTCCAAAGCATGCCTGCTGAAAAATTCCATATATTGACAGAAACAGTCAAATCAGAGCCACATATTTAGAATGTGGTGTACGGACACTACTGGTGTACGGACTCTACCAGATGTGAATGGAAATGTGTCTGAGCACATGGTGGCATCTGTGTTCCATCTGGAACTAAGTCTTCCTGGTACAGGAGGACACAAACATGTGGAACCAGTGAGAACAGTAGATCTGTAAGGCATAGAGTCCAGATCAGTGATGGAAGTATATTGGTGTACGGACACTCCAGGAATTTGGGTGAACAACGCACCATTGAAAACATGCGCTTCCACGTAAACATCCGTTTGACACATTGTTCCAAATGTTGTGCAGCATACCAGGGAGCAGAGCCACATCTGTCTAGTTGTGCAGATTTAGTCCTAATAATACTGAAAGAACAGGTTCCCATTCTATTATTCCAATTAAAGGGCTGGAAAAGAAGGGGTTAACAACAAAATGGTGGATTGTCTTAATACTAAAAATAAGAATTGATAATCAAACAGCTGTTCAACAAAAGGATCAATAAATGAAAAGCAATGTGATGTGTGTATTTGGAATAAAAAAGACACAGGAGTTGAGTAGGAATTATTTAATGTGTTCCAAAACATTATGGACAATCATTTTGCTCTTTTATAACAGTCAAATTGTGCCCATGTTTTCACACTCATTGGGTCGACATTTGATCAGTTTTGATCCAATTTTCTTCAAATTTGGAGGATTGACAGATCTAGTAATAAGATGGACAAAGAAACATTTTGGGAATGGTTTTGGAGGATCTGTTTGCAATACTGATTAAGAACTGATGCAAATATACTGGTACACCTTGATTGTGATCAGGCCGTGTAGTGCATAGGATCAGACTCAGACTTGCTTTATTGTCATTCAATAAATGCACCATCAGTACTTAATTAAATTAAATATTGGTGCTTTGCTCACCACAGTTTCAGTTATAAATAAAATAAATAAATAAAAACACACCTCGCGAAATATAAAGTAGCCTAAAATACTGTAATCATTTTAAATAAGTAAATAAATAGATGGATAAATAAATAATTAAAAGACTAAAAGACTAAAAATGATGCATAGTCGTCCACTGTATTCGCTGATATGGAACTAAAACAACAAAATCCATGAAAATACAACAGATCGGCTGTAGAACTGCTGTCCACTGTAGTGAACACTATGCATGAAAGGGTTAAACCTCAGGTATTGTTAGGTACCGTCACAGGCCGCTCTTACTCATATGTATTCCCACCATATCAGTTCTGGTGGGTGTTATCCAGCTCTAAACAAACTTTTAATCCAATTCAGATAGCAGGCACTCAAGTGTCGCAACAATTGTTCCCACAGTGTGAAAGTAAGCCACTATCTGAAAAACACAAGAGCTGCAAGACAAATGTGTGGCCGAGTGCCAGCAGTGGGAGGTACAGGAGCGAGGGGGGCCTGAGAGGACAGACAAAGCAGGAGTAAACAGTACCCTGAGATAAAAAAACACAGCCCGGGTACTTTTAACAATAGTTCTTTCCTGACGGGGGAACAACAACAAAGCTCCTTCCTGTATGCGCACCCCCTTGCATGCGCCCTCACTTCCTGCGGACACTTCGACATGTGCCTGCCGCCGTCGCATCAGCGCCAGGCGACCCAGAGCGCCGTCGACCTCTGACCTTCGATCTGCTCTCTCTCACACACACACACACACACACACTCTTCCCATAAGACATCTGTATCATCAGAAATTGGGTACGGTTACATGATGTTTTTAAATCCGATTTATTTTTCCAGAAGAAATTAATCTGGAACGAAAGTATTTTCTCTTCTGTTTCCATGGAAATGTTAAACCTGAATAAAGGTTTACATGAGAAACGTTTATTGGGTTCTCACAGCCCTTCTTTTAGCTTAGCTTAGCATAGTCACTGCATTTCCATGGTCACACGTAGCCAGTTTTTTAAAGGTGATTTGTCGTCTTTTGTCAGTGATTTTGTGAAATCCGATTCTCCCTAATTATTTCTTTAGATCTGCGACTTACTGCACTCATACAATCTGTGGACTGTTGTGTTGACGGAAGTTGGAAAATCTTTTTGTTGAAGGGATGCATGCGCTAAATTAGCTTTGCTTTACCGTTTTAGCTTTGCATTAGTTTTTATTTGCCCACATTTTCTTCCTGCAGTAAGTCACATGACCATGATCTGAGCCTCAGTTTGTGATCATATTGACCCCAGCGGACTGAAGGAATGATTAGGGAGAACTGAACTGACCAAAATCACTCCTAAAATACTACAAATCACCTCTAAAAGCCTGGCTACGTCTAGATAGATAGATAGATAGATAGATAGATAGATAGATAGATAGATAGATAGATAGATAGATAGATAGATAGATAGATAGATAGATAGATAGATAGATAGATAGATAGATAGATAGATAGATAGATAGATAGATAGATAGATAGATAGATACTTTATTGATCTCAGGGGAAATTCCAGTATTCAGCTGCTTACATATAGCACAAGAAGACAAAAACACAAAAAGACCAAAACACAACACAATAGTGGGTTAGTACCAGGTTGACAATAAGGTAAGAATATATACTCTATAACAGGGGTGTCAAACATGTGTCCCGGGGGCCAAATGCGGCCCGCCGAAGGGTCCAGTTCGGCCCCTGGGATGTTTTTGGCAAGTGCAAAAATTCCACAGTGTTGAATTGAATTAAGAACAAAAAATTTAGCTTGAATTAAGGAAAAAATCTTGAATTAAGCCAAAAAAAAAAAAAGATCTTCAATTGAGCCAAAAAAAAATCTTCAATTAAGTAAAAAAATTTCAATTAAGCCAAAAAAAAATCTCAAATTTAGCAAAAAAATCTTGAATTAAGCCAAAAATAAAATCTTCAGTTAAGTAAAAAAAATCTTGAATTAAGCAAAAAAAAAAAAAAAAAAAAAAAAGAAATCTTCAATTAAGTAAAAAAAAAAAAAAATCTTGAATTAAGCCAAAAAAACTCTAGTATTAAATTTTTTTTCTTTGTTTTAGTGCAAAAAATACCATTAAATTATGAAAATATTTACATTTACAAACTATCCAGTAACAATAAAGTGTGAATAACCTCAACAAATGTGAACAACCTGAAATGTCTAAAGAAAATTAAGCACAATTTTAACAATTTTTCTGCCTGTTCCTCAGCGTTTAGTGTCTTTGTAGATCTGATCCATAATGCACATGGACAAATGAGAAGTTGAGGAATAATATTGCTAAAATTGCACTAAATTTTCTTATGTTTTTTAATTTAAATTTCAGTTTTTTCAGGGTTTTTTTTTTTTTTTGGATAGTTTATAAAAGTAAGTATTTTCATAATTTAATGGATTTTTTTACACTAAAACACAGACAAAAATTTGGAGATGTCATTATTTATAGGTTATTATGTTATTTTTCTGGTCCGGCCCAGTGCAGATCAAATTTAGCTGAACATGGCCCCTGAACTAAAATGAGTTTGACACCCCTGCTCTATAAGACACTTGCTAAAGAAACTACTCTAAAAGGGCTTCCTGTACAATACTGTAAATAAAGACTTCTGATTGTATTTTCACATTTCAGGGCATTGATATAAAGTGAAACAGTGATGACCACAGGAATGAAGCCATTATGCTAAACTAGGCTAAGCTAAGCTAACGTTAGGGCTGCAGTTCAAATTGTTTGTCCCACTTGTGGAACTCATTAGTTCAGGACAAATGAATGAATCCAAAGCCAGTGTTGAACTGTTCCTTCAGGGTTTTCCAGGCTGGTAGATCCCATCAGAATAGCCCACTGGAACGCTTTGGGAAGACTAGACTGCAGTGCATATTCTTCCACCAGCGCAGATGTTGCGCTCTCCACCCATATATTCGAGGGAGATGGCTGCGTTGTTTGTGTTGTTGAAATAACCACGGACTCGCTGCGTTTTCCTCACTCGTCCGGTGTTTATTCAGCAGCCGCCATTACAACAATCACCTCAACAGTGCACATGCACACACCAACTTCCTCCTAGACAGCATGAATCAATTAGGCATGAAACAGCGAACAAAACTGGGTATTACTAGCATTAAATAAAACCTTTGTAAATGCATTAGATTTGTAGATATGTAATGATTTTAATAACAATTTTAAATGTAATATTAAATTTATATAAACTCAAATTTTCCCTTATTAATTAAATATAAATGTAATTATACAGTACTTGTGTACGTCAGTAACAATATATATAAATCTATAGTAATACCTGAGAACAAATAAACATATCAATGACGTATGAAGAACATTTTAAAAAAAAAAAGTGCTTCCTAAATTACAAAAAAATAAGGCATTTTAACCTGTCACACAGAATGTGTGCGTCATCGCCACAGGACAAGACACTGAGCATGTGCAGAACGGAAGGAATAAAGTCCAAACGGAATAAAGGCTTTACATGTCCAGGAAGAATTTAGTTCGGAATTAAAAGTGGATTAAACCAGTGACTTTAATCGGGGTTAAATTTAATCCCAACTTTTCTTTTTCAACTGGAATAAGGTGTTTACATGGACATCTGAAATAGGATCGAACCCGTAATCAGTTTAAACCAGGAATAAAAGTTGTCGTGGAAACACACGGACTGTCTCCGTTCCCACTCCCACTCATGGAAGCCTGCCTTACACGGCTGCTTCAAAAACAACCCAAGCATCTCAGGGGGAAAACAACTATCTAGAGAAGAAATGATGGTTCAAACTGGGTAACTGGTTCATTATGTCTGTCTTGCTGTTAGAAGTCCTGGACACAGATGCTCAGTCAGTGGAGGAAAGTGCAGATTTGTGGATGGCACATCTCTACGGACACCAAGCAGCCTCTTTCTTCCTAAATCATGACTATAAATGACGTTTGTGCGCTCCATGTTTTTATGATTTGGGGAAGAGAGGGGGGGTGAAGATCATAAAAAAGAAAAGAGAAAAGGAGAACACAGGGCTTGTGGGTAATTACGGCGCAAAGTGGTGGGAGAGGGAACGTTTGGGAAAGACTCCGGGGCCAGATGTGTGAGGAATGTTCTGGCTGCTGCAGCGCGCAGAGGTGGGTGGGGGGGGTGGGAGGGTGAAGACCAGTCCAATTACACAGCCTGCACATCGTTAAAGAGCTGTCAAGCCTCCAGTGTTCTACTGTGGATTTTACATCATCTTACAGCCGATGAGAGCTGTACACCCTCACCTTTCTGCCCAGTGTGCTAACAACTAAGGATACACTGATCACTGGCTTTGAGCCTTTATAGCTGTGGTTCCCAACCTGTTTTTTTTTTCACTAGTGAGCCCATTTTAACATCACAAATTTGTGGCGACCCCAGACATTCAAAATGGAGACTTTTTTTTTGGCTGAAATTCATTTGTTTTTGATCATGTAGTAGTTTGCTATACTATGTTGCAAATAATCGTTAATTTTAGACACATTTAGTCTATATAATGTCTATTATTGTGGACAGAGGCAGTAAATCCAGGTGTAGATTACTGCACAACGGGAGAATTTTACTTTCCTTGGTCAGGATATGTCCAGTCAGTCCAGCTGTGATTTACAAATTTACAAACAATAACTCAAAGTATGAATTATGAAAGAGCTGCAGCATCTGAAACTGACCACAATGAACATTTGACACAAACAGAACCAGTGCTGCAGTTTCACACTCACAGATTGTCATGTCTGTTATGGAATGTGATTGTCTCTCTCAACTCACCATATATTTTTTATTAGTAAGTTTTGAATTTATTTTATCAATTACTAGAAATTTCAATGCGACTCCATTTGAATTCCAGGCGACCCCATGTGGGGTCCCGACCCCAAGGTTGAAAACACTACCATATTGACTAAATCAATGGTTTACATAATATCCCAAAAGAGAAACAACGTTGTTTTCTTTATTTTAAAGAGACCATAACTTCTCAAGTTGAGCACAATAGGAGTAACTTGCTTTAATTTTCTTTTTTTTTTTCTAGATTTAAGGAGCATCGTGGTCTCTCAGTGGTTAGACTTTTATTCTAGTTGTAAGAAATCTAGCCAGGAAAACTTTGCGTACCCCAGCTGTCTTGCGTACAAGACAATTTGGTTATATTTAAGAATATTTGGCTTCTTTCTATGAGAACTCTTTTTGCAGTGCATCAGTATCGGCCATGAAAAAAACCATTGATCCCTATTGCAGACAGCTGCATCACCACAACCAGTTCAACTCCGATCAACAAGGAACCACAAGAAGCAGGATACATACTCAAACAGCCTACCCACAATGCACCTGGAGAGCTCAACCTGCGTCATAGGCAGATAGTCTATATAAAAAATAAAAAAAAAACAGAAAAAGAAAAACACACCCTCCATCTGCTTCTCATCATCCTCATCCATCTTGTCTTCCACCCCCAACCCCTGTTGTACAGACTCTGTCTCTTTGTCTGTGTTTTATGCACCCATCCAAATACTCCACCACAAACTCTGGATAAATAGGCCTGAACAGCTGGGTCTGACTTCTGACCAGGACCACCCCTCCAGACCTGACCAATAACACTCCTTTACCTTCCCCACAACCACCAGAACCACCTCCATGAGTCTGGACCCACACTGTAAAAAAAATCCTGTTGTTTTTACGGAAAAAAACTGGCAGCTGTGGTTTCCAGAACAACACAGTAAAAAACACATCCAACTGTAAACATATTTACAGAGTAACATGTAGATTTAACAATTTAAACATGTAGATTTAACAGTGGATTTAAATGGTAAATGTTCTGCACTTCTTTAGCTCATTTTCTCCTCCTTCATGGTGTCCACAGCTCTTTCCAAATCCACCAGGTCCAACTGGGACCAGTTTAGGGTTCAGTGTCTTCCATGGACACTTGGACATATGGACAGTCAGAGCCAGGATTGGAACCACCAACCCTTTGGTTATTGGACGAGCCGCTCTACCAACTCTACCAACCCATTCATTTACACATTTAAAATGGTACATTGGTAAATGTTTACTTTTTTATAACTTTTTTATTCACAAAAAAAAAAAAAAAAGCAAATATGCTGTTATTTCAACATTATGGTCTTTGCAGTTTAAACGGCACCGCATTGTTTTTCAATTTACAGTTTTATTTTCTAAAAACAATAGAAATCCATCATTTCTACATACAAATCTGTTTTTTTTTCACATACTCTTCCTGTAAAAACTACAGCTATATTTGATTTAATCGTTAACACAAAAATCTTTTCAGATAAACAACTTTGCATTGTATTGTCACTTACAGTTTTTTAATGTTACAATTTAACAACTTTTTGGTGTCAATTCTACACTCATTTTTTACAGTGTACATGTTTTTAAAACCTGCCAGCCTCCCCCATTACTGCTTTTGTTTATGTCATTTCTATTTGGGTGTGTAGAGCTCTTTTTTCAGCAAAATTCATTGTGAAGATTTGGATAAATGATCATGCAACTCAGCAGTCTGAGCTCATAAAAAGAGAGAAAAAAAACTTGTTTACAATTGCAGGGTGGGGGGGTGGGGGGGTGGGCAGGGATCTAAGCTTTGAGTTATGACTTGTTCAAAAAAATCTATTTTCCATGTTCCTAGCTGAGTGCTTCAGGACCATATACAAATATACCCAAAACGTACATGGTTCAAATAAATTCCTGATTGTGCCTTTAAGTTGAGATGGTGTTGTTTGTTCAGCTGCTGAGGGCCTCAGAGAGAAACCCAGGGAGGCCGCCGAGAATTCATACCTTCCATTCATCACAGAGGAGAGGGAGCAGGGAGGTGGTGGAGGGGGGGTGGGGGCGTGGGGGAGAAAGAGCAAGGAAATGAAGAGACAAGAGTGGGTGTTTTTTTTCTGCTCTGCTGAGTAAGGAGAGAGGGAAGCTCAACTTTCTGACAGCAGGCCTGGGAAACCTCTGCTCCACTGATTGACTGCTCATGCCTCATATATGTGAACACTTTACACAACTGCACTTAGATCTGGAGCCGGGGTTAGTCGGAATAGTTACAGGTCCCAGGCAAGGAGACCAGTATTAACAACTTTAAAGTGTTGGTGTGGATTACTGAGCTGTAATACAGGTGGAAGTAGGAGACCCAGATGAAGACAGTTAGTGTTACCACAGAGAATCTGATTTATTATCAGCAAATATATTGAAAACACTAAAATACATTCATGTTGTCTAACACATTTGTCATAAATTAACCACCTTTAATTCACTACGCAGTATCATAAGTAGCTTAACACTGTCAACACTATATTCTCTTTGAGTCCATTTAATCTTACATATAACATTAAACTGGAAAACACTCTGAATTTGCATTACATTACCAGGTAACAATGAGAGCGACCTGTTTCATAGAAATTAGATGAGTATCAAAAATCATTCATACTACACATACATCAAACCATTTCAAAATCCATAAATACACTATAAACCAAACATCTGTATCATAAGGCGTATGCTTTGAATGGCTTAATAATTAATGTACTCTTTCTATTCAGCCAAATGTCCGTACTTTATACTTTACAATAGCCCATCTTGTATGAACAGAGGATAGCCGTAAATGTTACCCTCATTTACCCAAGCAACCTATTTGTGTGTCAGTCATATGCTGTGCGTGTTATTTATCAACTGTGACAAACATTCTCATATAAACCAGTTAGACTGAACGCTTACGTTAGCCTAGTGCTATTATTTGTTAGCACATCCATAGGGAAATGCTGGACGTAGTTAGCAGGGAGCTAACTGTCTGTGGACGGGCTTTGCCGTTACCGCTAGCTACGTGAACTATAGCAGCGGCAGCACCTGTGGCTACCGCCGTTAGCCGACCAGATCACTGAATACACATCACACCGATAACCCACAGAGGAACATTCAGAACAACGGTAGGACTGTTCATTGCTAACACCACCAGAGTACAGTACTCATACAGTCGGGTACTGACAGTTTACAGATTACTGAGCTGTAATACAGGTGGAAGTAGGAGACCCACATGAAGACAGTTAGTGTTACCACAGAGAATCTGAGGTGAACATGTACGTCCACTCCTTATATACTCTGGAACGACTGTTGTATTGTGTTTTAAACCAGACTGTGACATTCTATTAACAGGAAAAGCCCACAGAATATAGCAGAGGGTTATCATATTAAAATGTATTTATTCAAATAACAACATTCACACCGTTGCATGCGCCACATAATATCAATTATGAGGACATTACGTGGTATAAATATATTCTTTGTAACTAGAAATTGGTTGGAGTTGATTAAGGAGGATATAACTGGTGAAGTGGATATTCATAGTTATCTAATCACACAAAATTTAGTTTTCATTGCCTTAAGGCACAGGTGTCAAACATGCGGACCGGGGGCCAAATCTGGCCCATGAAAGGGTCCATTCCGGCCCTGCAGGATGAAAGTGCAAAACTGAACCTGGACAGTCCAGGTTGTCCAAATCCTTTTGGTTCAGGTTCCACATACAGACCAATGTGATCTACACTGAAAAGAACTAAACAATAACCTAGTGATGTGACGTTCATGAACGAATCCAATCTTTTGAACGGCTCTTTGAAATGAACGATGGGAACCGAGTCTTTGTAAAGAGACGTTATTTTTTATTTTTCTTTAAGGAGGGAGTGTCAGACTGCCTGTCAATTTACCAACATACTGTTCTTGTTCAGAGACTTCCACTACAGTTCAAGTATTTCAGTAACTGCAGTGATTCATCACTATTGTGTTTTGTGCAATTTTTTCCATTTGCTTACACACATTAATTATTCTTGTTTTGTGAAGCATAAAATGTTATTTCATGAGAAAATGTTTTATTTTCTTCTTCATTTTTATTCTACAGACTAGTCCACATAATGTACTGGGATGTTTTTGGTCCAGTTCCATCATTTGTCTAATGTCACCTCTCATGTCATGGATTTATTCCACACATTTGAACTAACGATTCTTTTTTACGGTAAGATAATATTTACTGCTGCGCCAATTAAACACCTTTAAAATGTAATGTCAATCATCACATGTAGCCTATTTAGTCATTCAAACACTGGTGTTTCAAAAGAATGCCAAAAACATAGAAGAGCCAGTCTGTTGAACGGCTCTTTTCAGTGAACGACTCCTGATTGAACGACTCCCTTCAAAGAGCCAACAGTCCCATCACTACAATAAACCCATAAAAAATGACGACAAATTTTTTTTGTGAAAAATTCTGTGGAAAAAAATTTAAGTAAAAAAAAAAAACATTACACTGTGAAAACATTTACATTTACAAAACTATTCTTTCACAATAAAATGCAAATAAATCAATAAATAAAAACACAGATGAACAACCTGAAATGTGCAGTTTGAACAATATTCTGCTGTTCCTAAATGTTTGGTGCATTTATGGATCCACTGGGATCTGGAGTTGTGTTCATAATAACAGATGGAATATTGGAGAAACTGTTCAAATTTTAGTTCCAAACTCCAAAATTGTAACAATATTCTGCCTGTTCCTAAATGTTTATGGAACACTGTGTGTAAATGTACATATAGAAATAATAAGTCCAGGCAGAATATTGTTAAAATTGCACTAATTTTCCAAATTAAATTTCTGTTGTTTTTTTTCAGGTTATTCACATCTTTTTTGTAAAGTGTAAATATTTTCATAATTTAATTGGGGGTTTTCTGTACTAAAACAAAAAGAAAAACTTGGATTTGTTATTATTTATAGGTTATTAAGTCATTATTTTACTGGTTCGGCCCGCTGCAGATCAAATTGGGCTGAATATGGAACTGAACCAAAATGAGTTTGACAGCCCTGCCTTAAGGGGTACGTGTCCACCCTGTGGCATCTCTATGTTTCTACAGTAACTCCAAAAGCCTTGTTTTATTTTATTTTTTTTTATTTTCTGGTTTATCAAAGGTGGAATCTAGCATTAAGGTGCATTCTTGTCACCTATGGTGTTGAGCCGCATTATGTAATAAATTCCCATTATATAATAAAAGTTCAAAATGTAATAAGAATGTCACGTCATCTTGTAATAAAGCTGCATTATGTAATAAACTGACACATTTTGTAATAAACTACGTCAACACATTATATAGTAAATTTTTTCACATTATGTAGTAAGTTATTACAATTTGAGAAATTTATTACAAAATACACTTAACACATTTTTATTTAAAAAAAAATGTAATAACATGGTTCATTATGTAATAACAATCCAAATTAATATAATTTCAGAGCAATTTAGAAGAAATTAGTCACAGGAGCTACAGGTAATGGAACCAGAACTTTAACCACACAGTTTAAAGATAAAAATAAAAATGTGTCAAGTGCATTTTGTAATAAATTTCTCAAATTGTAATAACTTACTACAGAATGCGAAAAAAATTACTATATAATGCATTGAGGTAGTCTATTACAAAATGCGTCAGTTTATTACATAATGCGGCTTTATTACAAGATGATGTCACATTCTTATTACATTTTGAACTTTTATTACATAATGGGAATTTATTATATAATGCAGCTCTACACTGGTGTCTGACTGTGGACCAACCAGAGTTAACATCTCCAGAACAACAACCCAGAACAGACCAAACAAACCAGACACTGACTCTAAAAGGGGACATTCACAGAATTTAGGGTGTAGGTGAGGGTGGGGGTATTTACTTAGTTGGAACTTCAAGCACAATACTTTATTATTTAATGAAAGAAAAAAATCTTTATTTGTTAGATGTGACTAGATGTTAATGAAAAACAAACAAAGAAACTGATCTTCAAGTATAGAACCAGAGCTGTGAAGTTAAGAGGTTGACTTAGGCAACATCTGGAGCCTCGAGCATTACAGGATGTCTGAAGCAGAGATTTTTGGAAATGCTGATGACAGGGCTTTAGTTTAGAAACTGCGGAGTTGTGTTGTAAGACTTGAAACAACAGGAACAAAGGATAACACACAAATATGTGAATTATATAATGCAACACTCACTGGAACCATCTCCACTGCTTGCGTGTTTGGTCATTACTCTGCGGCTTCCTCATTATGCATCACTTCACTTTTCCATCGAAGTTTAATCAACAGCCATTCAATCCAATTTATGTGTAACAAATTAAAAAACACTCTAATCATAATGCTCTTATTGGGTATCTGGCCTTGTTATGGTCTCAATCCCTCAAATGCCCAAGACAAAAGCGTCTTGGTTTTGTCACTGTCTCTGTACACTCTTGTATGGAAGTAAATCTGTGTCATCAGATCTGGAATTATAAAAGCTACTGAATTTCTAGCACTGATTTTTTTTTTTTTTTGCACTGAAATTAAGTATCTGAAATTTTTTTTTGCACTGAAATTAAGTATCTGATTTTTTTGTCTCTAATGAATTCCTGTATTAATAACTGTTTATAGGACATCTATTGGAAAATAAATGTGTGCATTTGTATAAAATACACATGAACATATTCACTCACCATTAGTACATGTGTGAATAGTGTATGTGTGAGCAGAAATGCACATCACAACTGGTTTGTAAGTGATGCAATACTAAATGTTTAAATGCTGAATCCATAATTTATAAAGTATGAAAATACAATCATTAAGCACATTGTAGAGGAGCTTATGAATGATGAGTAAAACCATTATAACTGTGTTTATAAACCATATATTAATGAGTATTCATGTCAGAAATATGCTTTATAAATGATGAATTCAGTATTTGTTAATGCTGAACTAATGCTTCATAGTGTGGACTTATTATAAAGTGTTACCAAAAATTTCAATCGCATTGTTTTATTTATTTATTTATTTTTTTTCATGCCTAAAGAGGAATAAAAAACCCCTGGAAAAAAAATCTTGATTAAGGCTCTCATCATTCCTGCATGAAAGGGTTAACTGACAGAATCTTTAACTGTCACCATGATTCAGACTAAGCTGCGTCTCTGTTCTGCTCCCACTTCCCCAGTCCAGTCCAAGGCCAAACCAGAGCCTTGCTTCATCCTGTTGTTACTCACTCCAGTTGCAGCAGAAGCTACTGAACAATTGTCTCATCAGCACTTCTCACTTCCTCAAAACGTTTGCAACAAAAAAAAAAACACCCGGCTGGATGACTGACTTCAGATCAGGAAGAACACAGCCGCTGCGGTCAAGGAATAATCCCAACCACGTGAACCACGCTGCGCCCAGAACAGCTGGGATCCCTGCTGATTCGACAGAACACTAATGCTGCCCAGCGCAGTTTTACCATTTGACCATGTTTGGAGTCAAATATTTGGAGATAATCACATTTGCTAACATACCATATCATATCATACCATTTTAAAGCCCGAATGGGCCTGACCCCGAGCTGTACAGCTGAGAGGCTAGTCGACTATGAGCCAGTCTGCAGACTTGGATCCTCTGGTGGGGGGGCAGAGGGCCCCTGGGTGTTCCAAAGTCCAGGCAAGAATATTTCTAGGATTAAAGGACTGAGGTCGCAGCAGGACCGTGAAAAACTTGTCCATGCATTTATCTATCGTGGAGTTAACGACTGGAACAGGATCTGCTCTGGTCCACCTAAAAAGTCAGTCAGACAACTGCAGCTGATCCAGAATGTCCTCACTAAGACCAAGAGACTGGACCACATCAGTCCAGTTCTCAGGTGTCTACACTGGACCACATCAGTCCAGTTCTCAGGTGTCTACACTGGACCACATCAGTCCAGTTCTCAGGTCTCTACACTGGACCACATCAGTCCAGTTCTCAGGTCTACACTGGACCACATCAGTCCAGTTCTCAGGTCTACACTGGACCCTGTCTCTCTCAGAACAGACTTTCAAATTCTCCTGCTAACATATAAAGCACTGAAAGGTTTTGGCCCAAAATCCATCAGAGACCTTCTAGTCCAGTCTGAACCCTCCAGACCACTCAGGTGGTCTGGTGCAGGTCTGCTCTGGGTTCCAAAAGCCAGATCTAAACCTGGAGAATCAGTGTTCAGTTTCTATGCTCCGTAGATCTGGAACAAACGACCAGAAAATACCAGGTCTGCTGAGAGTCTGAGTTCTGTTCAGTCCAGGTTCCAGACCCACCTGTTCACTGGGTTCTGGTTCTGGTTCCAGACCCACCTGTTCACTGGGTTCTGGTTCTGGTTCCAGACCCACCTGTTCACTGGTGCCGCTGACTAAAAGGATTTGGACTTTTTACATTTTATATTCTCTTTCCAAACTCTGCACTGCAACTCTTACTTTAATTTGTGTGTTTTTATATTTTTGGGTTTTGTGTGTTTTATGTTGTTTTCTTACTTGCTGTTTTCAATCACCTGTCGTTGTATGTCAGTGTCCTTTGTGAAGCACCTTGAATTGCCTTGTTGCTGAAATGTGCGATACAAATAAACGTGCCTTGCCTTAAATCCAAAGGTGACCGGGCCTTTTCCATCAGGGCCCCTCCACTTTGGAACGGCCTGCCCCAGGAGATAAGGCTGAGGAATCACTGTCATCTTCTAAATCACTTCTTAAAACACATTTTTACAAACTTGCCTTTATGTGATGTCTGTCCCTTTTTAATTTTTAATTTTAATTGTTTAAATTTGAATTTTATCCTGTTTGATTATTAATTTATATTCTCTTACGTGATGTTGTTTTATCTCCTTCATTTTTACATTGATCTGACAGCACCATGTTCTCCCTGCCCTCTTTATTCTGATTCACTTCTTTTATTCAAAGTGTCATGTTTTTGCATTTGCTGTCCATAACTCTGTTATTGTGTTGCTTCTGTTTTAGTGTTTTTACTTGCATCTTGTATCCTGCTGTTGTGCCCTCTGCTTTGTCTGTCAAAGCACTTTGTAAACTTTGTTTTTAAAGGTGTTCTATAAATAAAAATATTATTATTATTATTATCATTATTATTATTATTATTATTATTATTATTATTATTATTATTACCAGTGCCGGTTGAAGCTGCACTGTAAAAAAAAAAAAAATCCTGTTTCTTTTTTTTACAGAAAAAAACTGGCAGCTGTGGTTTCCAGAACAATACTGTAAAAAACATCCAACTGTAAACATATTTATGGAGTAACATGTAGATTTAACAGTTTAAACATGTAGATTTAACAGTTTAAACATGTAGATTTAACAGTGGATTTAAATGGTAAATGTTCTGCACTTCTTTAGCTCATTTTCTCCTCCTTCATGGTGTCCACAGCTCTTTCCAAATCCACCAGGTCCAACTGGGACCAGTTTAGGGTTCAGTGTCTTCCATGGACACTTGGACATATGGACAGTCAGAGCCAGGATTGGAACCACCAACCCTTTGGTTATTGGACGAGCCGCTCGACCAACTCTACCAACCCATTCATTTACTAATTTAAAATGGTACATTGGTAAATGTTTACTTTTTTATAACTTTTTTATAGACAAAAAAAAAAAAAAAAAGCAAATATGCTGTTATTTCAACATTATAGCACCACAGTTTTTCAATGTACAGTTTTATTTTCTAAAAACAATAGAAATCCATCATTTCTACATGCAAATCTGGTCTTGTTCACATACTCTTCCTGTAAAAACTACAGCTATATTTGATTTAACCGTTAACACTTTTTTTTTTTGTCAAATAAACAACTTTGCATTGTATTGTCACTTACAGTTTTTTTATGTTGCAATTTTACAACTTTTTGGTGTTAATTCCACAGTCATTTTTTACAGTGTGAGCTGAGGCAGGGGCGGAGGAACTGGGACAGGAAAAATAAAGGAAATGGCGGGAAAAAAATGCACCGAGAGGTTGTTTTGAGAGCCCAATCGTTTATTACCCTCGATTTTCAGGGGCTGAAATTTCAGCCTTGCTGTGAGCAGAAACTTAAACCAGTGGTCCAGCTGTCCACAGCCTGCCAGGATGGAGAAATGTCCACCGCACACGCTCTGTCCCAGACCCAGCCCCCCCCCCCCAGCCTCCTCTGGTCCCATCTCTCCCAGTCAGGTAATGAATGGGAAAAGCACAGCCAAACACAACACGCCTGTGAGTGGGTACAAGACGAGCTGTTGTGACATGGAGGACCCCCAAACAAAGCTGTCACTTTGCACACAGACACTGTTCCTGATTGGATAGTTTGTGTTCCTTTCTTGTCCTGCTACATATCGACAAAGCATTAACAGGGTCAAATAGCGCGCTTCCACCACATGGTACTGGCTCGACTAGACTCGACTCAACTCGGCCTTTTTGTGTTTCCATTACGAAAAAGGACCTGGAATCTGGTACCTGGTACTAGTTTTTTGGTATCGAGGTTCCAGGACTGGAGACCAGATACTAAAAGGTGACGTGTAAACACTGCAGAACACTGATTGGTCAGAGAGCTTTCTCTGTGACCTGCCCTGTTACAAAACACAGATGCAGAAGTTTACAGTAAATATAGCGGAAGGTGAATCCACATGATGACAGTCTGTAAAACTACACTATTCAGTCGTTGGTGGCCGACGTAAAAATTCAGCATGAGCGTCACTGTTTCGCAGATTTTTTTTTAGTGCAATTTTGCATGCTTTTTTTGCAGCGTATAAACGCACATTGTGTTCTGCATCCTGATTGGCTAAGGGAGAACCCGCGCATTGTGTTCTGCGTCCTGATTGGCTAAGGGACTGTAGACCATTGTCAATCACTCTCCTCCATGCCGTGTCTCCTGTACAGTACAGAATGTGTTCTTCTTGCTAAATTTACATAAATGTTCAATCTCTAGCAGTGTGACTCTGAAGTGTTGTATGTTTACAAGTTTTCTCCCTGACAAAACCCACAATGTCGACGCAACGTTCTGCGCCAACAAAGGCACCTGCAGTCGCACCCAAAAGGCAGAGGAAGATGCTAACCATCGCACAAAAAGTTGGACTTCTGGACATGCTTAAGGAAGGGAGAAGTTACGTGGTTGTAGGGCGCCATTATGGAATAAATGAATCTTCGGTTCGTTACATAAAGAAGGAGGAAAATAACATAAGGACGACAGCAGCAATAAGTTTTAACAAGGATGCAAAAAGGGTTGTAACTGTCCGCAACAAGACCATCGTAAGGATGGAGTCTGCTTTAGCTCTGTGGATCAGTGACAGCAGTAAAAAGAACATTACGCTGGATACCAACCAAGGTTATTATTGTTAGCGAAAACTAACGAAATGACGAAAACTAGAATTTTATAACATTTTCATTAACTGAAATAAATAAAAACTATAAATAAAAGAAAAAAAACGATAACTAACTGAAATTGTATTGTGTGTTTACAAAACTAACTAAAATGCATAAAAATTATGGATAAAATTCCCTTCGTTTTCGTCTTTGTCAATGTTGGATTGATACGAAAGCGATTTATTTCCCTCAAGCAATTTTCTCTTCTGCCACCATATGATATTTAAGGGTCCGTCACTTGTGTTCACTTGTGGTTTCCAGTCGTCTTCTGGTCCCCACTCTACCTGGAAACATGGAGACTAAAGTTGGGAGAAAGCAGCAGAGTCCTGTCTGGGATTTATTTGAATACGACCACAGAGAAGAAGAGAAAAGATATAAAACAAACTAAAACTAAACTAAAACTAAGCATTTGAAAAATAACGAAAACTAATAAAAACTAGCAAACCTGCTCTAAAAATGAATTAAAACTAACTGAATTAGAGAAAAAAAAAGGCAAAACTAAATAAAACTAAACTATAACGAAAAATCTAAAACTATTAGAACCTTGATACCAACATCATCCACACAAAAGCTAAAAAGTTTTATGAAACCTTTGCTGACAGCGATGACATTCATGACAGTGAGGAGCAGGATGATGCGGAGGAAAACGTTTATATTTTTATTTCTCAAACAAATGTTTGGGCCTGAAAACAGGTTTTGATCTTTGGTTTTATTCTATAATACTGTACTTATTTTTTCAAATCTACAAAGGTTTGAACTTTGAGAGTGTTTAAACAAGAGAGAAATGTGAGAAAATGTTCATGCCTGTCTGAGAAAAGTGTACAATGTGTGTGGTGAGGGGTTTTACAGCCTTAAAACAAATATAATATTTGTAAAAAAATAAAGCTGACTACTTTGCAGATTTCACCTATTGCGGGTTATTTTTAGAACGTAACCCCCGCGATAAACGAGGGACCACTGTAGATGATATAAATGATTATGTGCTCTCTTAAAGACGTTCTCTTCTCCTCTGTATCGACCACAGAGGGAAATAAAGCCACACTGACTGCACACTGACTCACTATTGAGAAGTGATGCGTCTGGGTCACACACAGGGAATTAACCTCGGCCAGTGGACAATGAGCAGCTGTCTAAGTTACTTGTCTTATCAGTCTCCTCTGGCAGTTACTTAGTGTATGTGGGACACTTATAAACAGATCCTTTCAGGGAAATTCTCCCACAGCCACCTACTTCTCCATAGCATAGAAACAATAAAAGATGTTACCATGGAAGTGTCATGTCCTAACTATGATATGGGAACAGATCAACCACATTTGTGTGAGTACTTCTTAATTGTCTTCTCACACTTTGATCATGACAAAGGTTGTTTTTTTTTTTTACTGTGTCTGAAGTCTGTCTTGTCAGTTCACAGATGAATTTCCTCATCAGGCTTTCTCCACTCAGAGGTACAGATGGTGTTTGGATCTTGCCGTCCTTTCCATCTTAGAGCAGAATCTCCATCTTAGTTGTTCAAACTAATCCAATGAATGCATATTCATAGGTGGAGTCAATATGGACTCTATGATTAGTATGAGTTAAAAAAAAAAAAAAAAAGTTAAAACTTCAGTTAAAACTGAGTTAAAACTTCAGCTTCAGCAAATCACTTCAAATGGCCAAAGAAACCTCCTAGTACATTCATCCAGACCAAGAAGCAGAAGTTCAGTCACATGTGTGTACTGTCCTTACATTAGAATCTGAAATAAGCAGGTATGGACAAAAACATGTTTGGTCAGGTTGCATTGACTACTTTGACACCACAGAGGTGATTTCTCCCAGTCTGCAAGGGAAGTTCAGCTTCCCCTAAAATTACCAAAATTAAATGCTCAAATCTGTTCAGTTGTTTTCATTTCATTGACTCCAAATGTGTTGGAACACGTTCATCTCTCAGACCAGTTGGTTCAGAATCAGTTTGATCCCAGATCAGTGGACTGGATGTTGTTCACTTCTCCTCCATTCCCGTGTCTGTGTTTGTTCATTCCATCTCTGCTCAGTGCATTTGTCTGTAGACGCTCAGCGTCCATGCACTTCAATGGGACTGAGTGGAACTGCTTTTTTCAACAAATCTAAACTGGACGCTAATTGGATAAATGCCACCATGTTGTCCCGCCCCCGGATGCTCGGCGTCTCTGGGGGTGAATGGAGCTGTGGGCGGAGCTCGGCCGGACGCTGAGCTTCCACGTGCTGATTGGAGGATGGGTCCAAAGGCTGAATCCCGTTTGATTGACAGCTGTTTTCAGATCTGCTCCTTCACTGACACAGTTCAGTTTAATACCGTCACACATTCTGCTGTGAAATCACAGAAACCAAATGAACTGTTCATTTACTGACCTGGAAAGAAAACACACATTGGACTTCCATGTTTCAATTTGACATAATTTCAGTGTTTTCTTGTTTACCTGGTATGATAAGGTCACTGAGCATTTTCTTAAAAAGGAACGGAGGACGAATTTATGTTTAAATAACTGGACCTTTTTTTTTTTTTTTTTTTTTTAATGTAAGCTGACAATGAGCTTCCCCTGTCTGTAAGACGAGCAGCCGACACTGTGACACTGAGAGCTTTTAGTCCAACCTTGAGGCCAAGTGAACATTTTTTGCCAAGTTTGAAGAAATTCCCTCAAGACATTCATAAGATATTGTCCTTTAAATGCAATGAGGACTGACAGACCACAGGACAGACAGACAGAACAGCTTTCCTGTACAAATATTCCATGAACACATCTAAAAACAGAACCCCTCTGTCTGGTCACATGTGCTTACAGGCCAGTCTGCTCCAATAGAGTGGATGCCATATTGACTTAACCGGTAACAAGCTAAAACAATGGTTTACATAATATCCCAGAAGAAAAACGATGTTGTTTTCTGTATTTTAAGGAGACCATAACTTCTCAAGTTGAGCAAAATCTCCATCTTGGTAGTTCTAACTATTTCAATGAATGCATATTCATAGGTAGAGTCAATATGGGCTCAGAGTGACCAGTGTTGTGTGTCATTCTTTTCTCAGGCCTCTTTTTGCTCATGTTTTCTGTAACTTTAATCAAATAAGTCCTAAAAAGCCCAAGAACAAGGTGTTCACATGTAATGCAATAAGATGACACCCTTGTATTATCCTTGTTTGTTGGCATGAAAGATCTGCCAAAGCATCTGAGAGCAACTGTTCTCCATTCAGTTTGGGTTCAGTTGCTCTAAGTTCATTATGTTTGTGGGTAGGTGGTGGACTGTCTGGCTTGCCAAGGCCTGTGTTGTGTGCTGAACTGTGTGTCTCTGATGGTAAGTGTAGACAAAGAACAATAGTTCATTGATGCAACCTGTGAGCTTAGCATGCTACAGAGGTTAATGTGCTAGGTTATCATGTTAGTGGTTACCTACTAAACAACGTGACAACAAAATAAACAAGCAAATAAAGAATAACGGTATCAGTTATTGGAACAATACCAACATTCGTATTGGTCATAGACTGTGTACAATAATGCCGCGTTTCCACTACGTGGTACCGGCTCCACTCGACTCGGCCTTTTTGCGTTTCCATTACAAAAAAGGACCTGGAATCTGGTACCTGGTACTAGTTTTTTGGTATCACTTCTGCTGAGGTTCCCGGACTGGGGACCAGATACTAAAAGGTGACGTATAACACTGCAGACCACTGATTGGTCAGAGCTGTCTCTTTGACCCGCCCTTTTACATAAAGCAGATGCAGAAGTTGACAGTAAATCTGTCAGTAGGTTAATCCACATGATGACAGCCCAAAAAACTACACCATGGTTTGTCAAGGAGGTTTAGACGTAAAAATTCAGCATGAGCTTGACGAGACAAAACGCAACGAGTGAGTTTATCACCGACTCTGAGCAGACGACACGGAAGTAACGTGCTGCATCGCTATGACGACCAGGTACTGTAAAGTCAGTAGTATCCTGTAACAGTATCCCCCCCCCAATCATCACCAAAATTTAATCATTTGTTCCTTGTGCCAGTATCAACATTTCCTGAAATTTTCATCCAAATCCAGGGCACTGATCTGCCGTGGCGGAGTTCTGCTCTCTGAGTGCTTCTAGTTTTTTTAAGTAGTCCAGAAAAACACTGTTTTAGAAACAGTGACATGTAGGACTACTCTATTTAGTTGACCCAAAAAGGATTTAGAAGTGGGTATATGTAATGCTGACTGAAAAATAAGTAGGTATGCACCATATACTGCACCACTGCCTAGGGCTAAACGCTATCTTACTGACATGGCAAAAAGGCAAACTTCATCAGCATTTGCAAAATAAAATCATGTAGCATCTGTGTAACTTACTGACAATATCTACAACTGCAGTGTCCACTGCTCTGACTGGAATCAAATGTCAGACATTAAAGCTTACGATTAGCCCTAAACAAAATGTTGAAAGAGGAATAAACCAATGATAGACCACCAGAGCACTTATTAGTTCATAAATATAAAATGAATTAAACCATAATGAAAAAAACGAATATTTTTAGAGTGTAGTTAACTATAAGTCTGTGGGACCTACTTCTTTTTGAGCTAGCAACCAGTGGCCATCAGCGGTATTACATCTTAAGATATGCCACATTGGCTTCATTTTCAAGCTACAAGTCCTCAACACTAGTCCAGTATTTCAGGGTCAATACCAGTGATGGCTGCTTGTTTTTCAGACAGGGGAAGCTCATTGTCGGCTTACATCAAAAAAAAAAAAAACAGTCCAGTTATTTAAACATAAATTCGTCCTCCGTTCCTTTTTAAGAAAATGCTCAGTGACCTTATCGTACCAAGTAAACAAGAAAACGTTGAAATTATGTTAAATTGAAACAGGAAGTACAATGAGTGTGTTTTCTTTCAGGTCAGTAAATGAACAGTTCATTTGGTTTCTGTGATTTCACAGCAGAATGTGTGACGGTATTAAACTGAACTGTGTCAGTGAAGGAGCAGATCTGAAAACAGCTGTCAATCAAACAGGATTCAGCCTTTGGACCCATCCTCCAATCAGCACGTGGAAGCCTGATGTCCAGCCTGGCCGAGCTCCGCCCACAGCTCAATTCACCCCAGAGATACCAACCATCCGGGGGCGGGACAACATGGTGGCATTTATCCAGTTAGCGTCCAGTTTAGAGTCAGTTTAAAGCAGTTCCACTCAGTCCCATTGAAGTTCATGGACGCTGAGCGTCTACGGACAAATGCACTGAGCAGAGATGGAATGAGAAAACACAGACACGGGAATGGAGGAGAAGTGAACAACATCCAGTCCACTGATCTGGGATCAGACTGATTCTGAACCAACTGGTCTGAGAGATGAACGTGTTCCAACACATTTGGAGTCAATAAAATGTCAACACAACCGAACAGATTTGAGCATTTAATTTTCATAATTTTAGGGGAAGATGAGCTTCCACTGCAGTCTGACAGAAATCACCTCTGGTCAATACATATGTCTACAACATGAAACCCTGACAGAACCCAGAAAACAACCCTCAGTACTATACAAAAATCATATGAGAAGAAAGAAAGGAAGCTTCATGGGATGAGTCGATGGTAAAAAGTTCTGAAGCTGCACCACACTATGATTCTGCATTTCCACACAGAGCAGCAGCCTGGATGTTCAGAGTTAGCCTCAGCAGCGGTGAGGGATCAACAAGTGCCAGAGCAAAATGAATGAATGAATGAATGAATGGTGGAAGAGGATACAGGGGAGGAGGAAAAGGGTTCATGGGCCAGCAGATGTTTCAGCTTTTGGGTTTTGGCTAGAAAAGGGCAATTAAGAGCTGCTCTTAATGAGGCTGGCAGCCACCCCATAAACTGTCTGGCTTGGTGAAAGAAATGCTCATTAGGCCGTGCTTGCCCAGAAAAACGCCCAACCCCGCTCCCCACGACCCCTACCCCACCAACACTCACTGCCTCCACCCACATTAGAGCAGGAAGTGATGGATCATACATCTGAAAAATTGTATGTTAGTACTGGACACAGTTACACTATTTAAGCCTGGCTTTGCTGACATTGACTCGTGTGTGTGTGTGTGTGTGTGTGTGAGATTGAGTGTGTGTCCTTGTGTGCTTGTTTGTTGTACACCAGGCCAAGTGTGGTAATGATGCACATTTTCCATGAGGTAGCTCGCTGTGTACCTCCAACATTAAAGCCTTGAACAGCCGACTAAAGCACTGATGAGAACAGCAATGTTCAAATACCAAGCTACCAAAATAGATCTTGTTATGGTTTGCACATCTTGTTTCTCCACCCTCAATTTCTGTGCACCATAAATTTCTAATTCAACTAATAAAGAATAAAAAGCAGAGAACAGACCCCTGGAGAGATGGCTTACACAACTACCACTGGTTATAAAAGACAGAAATGCAGATCCACTGATTCTTTTTTCTCCGAGGTGTACTCTGCTCGCCCTCTACATGTCCACATTCAGTGCAGGGAATCTGTGCTCTCACGCTATCGTCAGGCATTGGTCTGTCTCCGGGACCCCGTCTGGCATTAGGAGTGCTTGGCATAGCGTTTTCTATTGAGTGTTGACAAAAACTAGGTCATTTTGCAACGCTCAAACTGGACATGCACAGTGGAAAGAAAATAAACTGTGGAGATGAATGGATGCCGAGCTCCACTGGAGGTGGATCGATGGAGCTGCTTCCTGCAGGATCCACAGAGGGATGCTGAAAAAGAGGTTAAGATAATACAGTGTTCTGACAATGGAAGGCCCTGTCTGTTATGGCCTATAACAGAAGATAATCAGGTGCTGAAATTATCATTCTTACAGCCACTGTTCCATATTCGGAGTTTGAAACGTGTGTTTCCTCTATGTCGGTTCAGTTACATTGGGGGGGGGGGGGGGGGCTTATTTCAGGAAAATTTTCAGATTCAACTTTAGCCCAGATTTTTTAATGGTCCCATGTCTTGGGAAAACAAAAGTGTGAAAAAAAATTTAAATCAAGCCCAAACCCACCCCCACCCGAAAATTCATTTTTCAACCCTGAAAACGTGGGGGTTTTGTCAACTTTCAAACCTCCTGCACTTTTGATAAAGTATAATGTAACAATCTGCTCATGCTGGGCCTTCAGTGTTTTTGTGTGAGACACGTCATGTCTTCAGTGCTGTGCACTACAAAAGGTGTAGAGTCAAGGTCCAATTCTAGGTCAAAGGTCACCCAAATGGTCCAAATGCATATTTGATGGAACTCAGCTGTTCATGTGGGTTCTTCCAAATGTTGGGCTCAGGTTCTCTCCTCAGAACACATCTACTGACCACAAACAACTGACATTCAATCAGACACATTCAACACAACTGTTTCCTCATGTATTCTGCATACAGACACGTCAAAAACAACAGATGGCAGTTTCACATGACTTTGACATTTACATGAATATTTATACATTGCACTGGACAAAAGAGTGGAGAAGCTGTGAAAGCTGTGAATTTCAGAGTTAAAAAAGTAAATTTCGGGGGGGGGGGGGGTTTGGACAAAAAAAAAAAAAAAATACACAGGAGTGCTTAGAATATCTTGTTGCATCAGAAAATCAGGGCTAATGTGGTATTTGATATTAAGCCCCCCCCCCCGTTACATTTACCTCTTCGCCTGAATTGTGCAGGAAATCCAATCCCACTGGAGTTATTATAGTCAACAAAAAACTAAAGCTAACAGTAGAAATGTTGGTTGAATTAACTAAGATTAAAACAAAACCAAATGTTTTCAGGTGCACAAAAACACAACAGATAAATAAATGACTACATGACCTCAATGAACAACCAAGGAACCTTGACCCTTGACCTCTGATGACCGAAATCTAATCCTGTCACCACTGACATCAAGGAAACGTGTGACAAATTTGAAGACGTTGCTTTGAGGCGTTCCAGAAAACATCCCTTCAATAAAAATGGACAGACATACGGCCACAGTAACAATGACCTTTAACCTTTGATTTTCCAAACTCTTTTTGCATCATCTTTAATTCTAATCTTTTGTCCATTTGACCCAAATTTGGAGGCATTCTAACCTGCCATTCTTTAAATTTTGCATTTTAAACATAAGATGGATTAATGAAGGGGTCTGCGGATGACTCTAAAATCAAAGCGATGTGAAGTTCTTCAAAATAAAAACACTATAAAAATGACTAGAACCTCTTTTATACTCATGGAACTCTGAAATTAAAATTAAATAAAAAACAAAATAGGAGATTAAAGACAAATAAAATCTAATGAAAATATCAAACCTATAACTTCTTGTGTAATGCATCCTTTTATATCTCTGTTTCTTTTGAGCAGGTCCTTGATAACATCTGACAGCAATGAAGTTCCTGACGACTCCATAAACAGGTCAGTCACAACACATTGACCTATTGTTCATATCACACGTGGAGCCGAAAACAAGCTTGCTACACATATGTTATTGTCATCACCACTAAGAGTCTAGAAATATCTGGTGGAAACCGGTCGTGCAGGAAGTGAGAAGAAAAACGTTCAGATGAGACACAGGAAATCAGGTGACTTGAGTTTTCATTGGGTTTTTTCCTCATAGTGTTACAGTCGAAACACACTCTGGCTTAGAGATAGTTTCACTGGAGCCAAACAAAACGGCACAAAAGTGTTACGCTCACACCTGAAAGAGCTCTATTTCTCTCTTTGACGAAGCCAAAATGAAAATCCTGCAGCTCTCAGTCAACAGTCCATAGACTTGTGGAATCGATCCCTGCCCCCACATCCTCCCTTTGCCATGAGCCTGAAGCGTCTGTCTGCCAGATGTCCTACGTGAGGGGGGATATGAAAGGGCTGAAGACTGCCAGAGGTGTCTTATATCCAAGGAATTATTATCCTAACGATATAACATAACACATGCCGTCAGTCCCTCCAGGAGTAACAACCCGATCTATATTAGAGCCACATCCCTTTGGTTTAGCTGACCTTTTGGAAAAGCAGGCGGAGCGTGGCAACGTGGATTTTCCTTCTTCATTCAGAGTGCATCCACGTTCAGGCTGTACCTGAGTACAGGAAGCTCAAATCTTTCCACCTCATTGGGTCAAAAGGTCATTTTTATATGTTTTATGTTCAATAGAAGGTGTATAGTTGGCCTGATCCCAGTCCAGGGTACCAGAAAGAGTGCACATACAGATAAAAAATAATTCTGCTCTATCAAAAACTCAGACAGGCCATTTTATTTGTCTGATATTTCTCTTTTAAAGTCCAAAATCTGTGTGTATTCTGGTGTCTCCTCTAACTGTGTCAGGCTTGTACCCCTGTCAGATCACACATTCTTGGCTGTACGGACACTCCAGCCTAATAGCCTCCATATTTAATGCCTACACACATATACAAATGTTTCAGACCTCAGCAGAATCATGCATTGTTTCTTGCATAGATGTGGTGTCCAAAGCATGCCTGCTGAAAAATTCCATATATTGACAGAAACAGTCAAATCAGAGCCACATATTTAGAATGTGGTGTACGGACACTACTGGTGTACGGACTCTAGCAGATGTGAATGGAAATGTGTCTGAGCACATGGTGGCATCTGTGTTCCATCTGGAACTAAGTCTTCCTGGTACAGGAGGACACAAACATGTGGAACCAGTGAGAACAGTAGATCTGTAAGGCATAGAGTCCAGATTAGTGGTGGAAGTATATTGGTGTACGGACACTCCAGGAATTTGGGTGAACAACGCACCATTGAAAACATGCGCTTCCACGTAAACATCCGTTTGACACATTGTTCCCAAATGTTGTGCAGCATACCAGGGAGCAGAGCCACATCTGTCTAGTTGTGCAGATTTAGTCCTAATAATACTGAAAGAACAGGTTCCCATTCTATTATTCCAATTAAAGGGCTGGAAAAGAAGGGGTTAACAACAAAATGGTGGATTGTCTTAAGACTGAAAATACGAATTGATAATCAAACAGCTGTTCAACAAAAAGGATCAATAAATGAAAAACAATGTGATGTGTGTATTTGGAATAAAAAAGGCACAGGAGTTGAGGAGGAATTATTTATTGTGTTCCAAAACATTATGGACAATCATTTTGCTCTCTTATAACAATCAAATTGTGCCCATGTTTTCACGCTCATTGGGTCGACATTTGATCAGTTTTGATCCAATTTTCTTCAAATTTGGAGGATTGACAGATCTAGTAATAAGATGGACAAAGAAACATTTGGGAATGGTTTTGGAGGATCTGTTTGCAATACTGATTAATAACTGATGCAAATATACTGGTACACCTTGACTGGGATCAGGCTGAGTATATAGATTGACAAGAAGGCACGAGTTTTCACTTGTTTCTGATATACAGGGTGTCCACAAAGTCTCTTCACAATTTACAACATTCATCACCAAAGCAACTGACATGTTAATCAGATTTGTTCTATGTACTTGGTAGGTATCATAGCTTTTAATCAAATCGTTAAAGGTAAAACCAATGGTTTCCAATCCTCTAGGACAGGGCTGTCACACTCATTTTCGTTCAGGGGCCACGTTCAGCCTAATATGATCTGAAGTGGGCCGGACCAGTAAAGTAATATAAATAATAGAATATGAACTTTTGAGTGAAAAAAGTAAAATTCTGTTATGAAAATGTTTACATCTACGAACTGTACTTGAACATAACATGAACAAATATGAACAACCTGAAAATTCTTCAGTAAAATAAGTGCAATGTTGACAATATTATGCCTCAGTTTATCATTTATACATGTGCATCATAACTTACAGATCACAGTTTATCTACGAATACACAAAACATTTAATAACAGGGAAATATTATTAAAATTCCACATACTGCTATTAAGATATTTCAGGTTATTCACATTTTTTGTAAAAGGCTAGTCTGTAAACATCTTTGTGAAATGTAACTTTTTTTTTTTTTTACACGAAAACGAAGAGAAAAACTAGCAGTTTCATTTCTTATAGGTTATTATGGTAGTATTTTACTGATCTGACCCACTTTAGATTGAACTGACCTAAAATGACTCTAACATCTTTGATTGTTAATATCTTCGGTGTAATTTTTGCATTTCACACATTCATCCCACAGGCCGGACTGAAGCCTTTGGTGGGCCGGATTTGGCCCCCAGGCCGCATGTTTGACACCTGTGCTCTAGAAGTCCGACATCTTTCAGTGTGTATTTGGCTCACATTTCAGATGTTATGATGGCTCTACCAATTAGTCAGCTGATGAAGCCTCACATTTATCTGTTGTCCCTGGATATGAACTTGATATGAAGTTGTTCAAACTAGCTCCACCTCAAGCAAAACCAAAAGTAACATGTTATAAAAACACTGATGATCAGTGTTAATAATTCTATGATGTTATAAATATCTAACTTATGTTATGAATTCAAGGGAACATGAATAATGTTCCAGTAAACTCCTGAAGTGGTACTTCTTCCTTTACACATACTCTTATTCAGTGATTTGTCTGAAAATTCACAAGTAAAGACATTTTTTCCCAATAACAATGTTCTCGCATTCTCAACCAAAATACATTAAAAATTCAGTGTTGAAGTGAAATAATGCTGCTGGAAATCCAGTATGTTTTGTGTAAGTCATTGTAAGCTATATACATGAGGAGAAACTGGATCCAGTTAGCCTACTTGAGTGGAGTTGTAGCATGTTGCACACATGTATACAGACTCTGCTAGATGGATATCTAGCCCTCAGCCCCAAGAGCCTTTCAGTGAATAGATGAGGAGGAGGGTAGATAGTACCTGACATTTACTTAGTACCGCAGGATAGACAGGCCATTGTCTTTGTTGAAATGAGAAACTCCGCCGCAGAAGGGCGAACGAGGGAGAAAGAGGGCGGTGTCAGACAACCTGATATCAATCTAATGAAATAATAGCAAGCGCTCTGATGTGGATATCTGGGATATCTAGACTTATACTCCATTGTCAAAGTCTCTCTTGACCTTGGGAAGCATAGAGACACAAAGAGGACCAAAGAGGACAGAGATGCGTTGAACTCTTGTAGACACACTCACTTTCACTGCCTCAAAAGGAGATGACACATGTCAAATAAAACAAAAACAATCTTCTGAACCTGAAACCCCTCAAGATGGGACCACAGAAAGAGATTTCAAAGGTCTGATTGAGATGGCGCTGATAAATGCCATGAGCCTAAATGCCACTCTGCGTGGAGATTGTTTGTCTGATCGTCTGTTGATAACTAATTTTAAAAGAGGCAGAGATGTAAACAGGCAGCCAGAGAGACGACCAGCGCACATGGCCGGCAGCAAGGTTCGAATAGTTTTGGATTTTTCATTCTAGTTTAGTTTTTTTTAGTTTTGACTTTTTTTTCTCTAATTCAGTTTGTTTTAATTCATTTTTAGAGCAGGTTTGATAGTTTTTATTAGTTTTCGTTATTTTCTAAATGCTTAGTTGTAGTTTAATGGTCTCTTTTCTCTTCGTCTTTGTCGTCGTATTCAAATAAATCCCAGACAGGACTCTGCTGCTTTCTCCCAACTTTAGTCTCCATGTTTCCAGGTAGAGTGGGGACCAGAAGACGACTGGAAACCACAAGTGAACACAAGTGGCGGACCCTTAAATATCATATGGTGCCAGCAGAGAAAATTGCTTGAGGGAAATAAATTGATTTCACATCACTCTGACACTGACGAAAACGAAGGGAATTTGATCCATAATTTTTATCCGTTTTAATTAGTTTTGTAAACACACAATACAGTTTCAGTTAGTTATGTTTTTTTTCTTTTAATTCTAGTTTTTATTTATTTCACTTAATGACAATGTCTTTACAATCCTAGTTTTCGTCATTTCGTTAGTTTTCGTTAACGATAATAACCTTGGCAGGCAGAGACAAACATACAAGGTAAAGCCTAAGCCAACAGCACAAGCTGTCGCCTGATCTGTCCCTGCAATGTCAACAACCTGGATTACTTTCCTGTGTCCGCGCTGTTGGCCAGACCAATGCGCTTCCACAAAAACACAGCTCAAACCACTCAGCATCCAGCAGACAAAAAGAGGAAGGGAAAGAAGAAGTGGAGAGATGGTGAAAGGAAGTGAGACTGAGGCCAACCAAACATCTGCTCCAGATCCTTTTTAGTGGAGTCCGTCCCCTTCTCGCAGAGCGTTTTGTTTGTGTACGGGTCGGGAACACAAGCCAAACACACAAACACACAAACACACACAGACACACAGAGGCAGAAGTTCACAAGTCAATAGGACACAGCTCTGTGTCTTAGCCTCTCGTCCAGGAGAATAATAAACGGGACTGACACAAATCAGTGTTATCTTTTCACTCATGAGGGGGAAGAAGTGAACCAAAGAGCCAAAAAGAACAAAGAAACACAAAAAGGAGGAGAAAAAAGGAGGGAAGACGAGAATGAAAAGCCCCCTTCTGACTCGCAGTGACCCACATACATTTGCCCAGCTTTTCTGGGGCTCACTCTGTCTTGGCAACCAGCAGCCTCTGTGAAAGAATCCAAGCGTTCAGCCAAAGGCAAAGCCCATGTGAGGGAGGGAGGGGGGCAGGGAGGGGGGAGGAAAGGATGGCAGTGAGGTAGAGGGATGGGTGGACACCAGGCCCCTCCTCCTCCTCCTCCTCCTCCTCCTCCTCCTCCTCCTCCTCCTCCTCCTCCTCTCGAAGGGCCGTTGCTCCTGACGACAGTGTGCTCAATGGATTCCTCCAGTTCCAAGTGGCTGAAAACGCTCAGAATGGATGGCATTTAGCAGACAGCCAGCCTCTAGTTACTGCTGGAAAAACCAAAGAAAGTGTGATCACTCGTAACTTTTGCTTCCATCGCCGATAAGTCATTTCTCACACTTCACCTTTATTCAGACAAAGACTCAAAACAGATGTAACATTAGGGCGTCCCATTTTTGGAACTTCTTTTCCGATCAAGCTCTTAATGTGACCAGTTAATCACTTACATATTAGTAACTCCCCCCAAAAATTTTGGCCCAGTCCGTAAAGTTTTACGGTGTTTTAAAAAACATCACCACCTCCATCTTTAGGGTGCTCGTCAGCCGAGTACAGAAAACCCATTTTTCGATGGAAAATCCTGCATTTGTGGGTTAGTTCGGCCATATCTGCTCATGCAAACGTCATATTAGAGCAGGGCTGTCGAACTCATTTTAGTTCAGTTCCACACACAGCCTCATATGATCTAAAGTGGGCCGGACCAGTAAAATAATGTAGATAATAGGATGAGAACTGATAAATAATGTCAACTCCAAAGTTTTCTCTGTATTTGTAAGGGAAAAAATTAAAATTCCGTAGTCTAATGAAAATGTTTACATCGACAAACCGAACTTGAACAAATATGAACAACCTGAAAATTCTTGTAAAAGTAAAAGGACAGCCTGTAAAAGTAAAAATTTTCATGAAATTATACTTCTTTTTTTTTTTTTTTTTTACACTCAAACAAAGAGGAAAATTGTTAGTTTTCATTATTTATAGGTTATTATAATAGTAATTTACTGATCTGACCCTCTTTAGATTCAATTGACCAAAACTTATTTCAACATCTGAATTGTTAATATCTTCTGTGTAATTTTTGCGTTTCACAAATTCATCCCACGGGCCGGATAGGACCCTTTGGTGGGCTGGATTTGGCCCCCGGGCCGCATGTTTGACACCTGTGTATTAGAGGTTTTGGGGAGATGCTACTGTCGTTTATGAAGGTCTCAAATCATGTACAGGTCAAGGTCCTTTGACACTGAACAATGGGTCAAATCACAGGTTTTTGCTGATTTCTTTCTGTCCTAGTCTTATTTGGCAGATCTGCACTCAGGGCTGATTTCACTGGAAAACATCTGATCCTAGATTACCCATCTGGTACCCTCCCTTTTCTTCAGTTCAGCAGGTACCAAAAAATGCAGCACTTTCCATTTAAAAGTGGGTTTTCTGCACTCGGCTGACGGACACCCTAAAGATGGCGGTGTGTGTGTGTGTGTGTGTGTGCGTGTGTGTGTGGGGGGTTCTAAAACTTTACAGATTGGGCGAATTTTTTTTTTTTTTTGGGAGTTACTAATATATAAGAGAATAACTGGTCAAATTAAGAGTTTGATCGGAAAAGAAGTCCCAAAAATGGGACGCCCTAATGTAACGTGATTATTTTGGCGCGCCATTTTCACGGCAGCAGCTGCGTCTCAATCAGCGCCCAACTGAATAGAGACCAGTCGAAGGTTTTTAATAGGCCGTTTGATTGGGTGTCCAGTCTCGCAGCCTAATGATGGATGAATGCGGTGCCTTCTAAGCCGCAGTGACATAATCAGGGAGCTGTAGGTCAGATAGTGACAGCTGAGTGGCTGTGACCGAGCAGGAGAAAGAGCCCTTTCAGCCCTAACGTTCGCAGACGCTGATCCAAGTTCATTAACAGTCAGACGGGCTCCACGGGCCGCTGCAGGCTTCTGTCCGAGCTGCACACATGTATGAACCAGAGCAGACAGAGACACAGAACAAGTAGCTTTTTCTTCTGAAAGTGAATCAGTTTTGTTTTTAATGGTCCGAAGCTGTGATTTTTCTCCCCTCACTTGCCTTTTTTAACGGTTCTGGCAAAGCATTTTATCTATAAACAATAAAAAGGCCCGGGCTAAAACATTTCTTTCTGGTTTGGCCCCTTCGCTGCTAATCATCTATATACTCTCCCCTCTTTTCCTGCCATTAAGCTTGGATGGAGCCAAACCCGCAGCCCAGCCAAAGAACCTGATAGTCGTGGAACCCATGCAGCCCACCCTCACCCCACCACTACCACCACCACCCCCCCCTTGGAATGCATTTCTGCTGCGCTGCACTTTTCACCATCCAGCAGGGAATGGATGCAACCCCCTCCCAAAAAAAAAAAAAAAAAACCCACCCGCACCCACTCAGACACAAACACACACCACCACCCACTTGCTTTTGAGCAATCGTCTTCCACAAACCTTAGCCGGGCCTGCACGCCTTCGCAAACTGACTGACATCAAACCTCTGGGTTTAACTCTTAGCCTCCACCTGGGCTTGGGCCGGGCTCAGGGTGACATTTGAACCAGGTTTGAGCTGTTGGAGTCAAAGTTATTATTGTTAACGAAAACTAACGAAATGACAAAAACTAGAACTGAAAAAACATTTTCGTTAACTGAAATAAATAAAGACTATAATTAAAAGAAAAAAACATAACTAACTGAAACTGTATTGTGTTTACAAAACTAACTAAAACGGATAAAAATTATGGATAAAATTCCCTTCGTTTTCATCTTTGTCAGTGTCGGATTGATACAAAAGTGATTTATTTCGCCCTAGCAATTTTAGCTAGCGGCACCATCCGACACTTTTTGGTCCGTCACTTGTGTTCACTTGTGGTTTCCAGTCGTCTTCTGGTCCCCACTCTACCTGGAAACATGGAGACTAAAGTTGGGAGAAAGCAGCAGAGTCCTGTCTGGGATTTATTTGAATACGACGACAGAGAAGAAGAGAAAAGAGACGACTAAACTACAACTAAACTATAACTAAGCACTTAGAAAAAAATGAAAACTAATAAAAACTAGCAAACCTGCTCTAAAAACTAATTAAAATGAACTGAATTAGAGAAAAAAAAAGTCAAAACTAAATAAAACTAAACTAGAATGAAAAATCCAAAACTATTAGAGCCTTGGTTGGAGTTTAAATTATGTTTTAATCACAAATCAAATACACAAATTACAAAATATTTCTCATCACATGAAATCTAATCTGTGCACATTGACCTTAACCCGAATGAGTTAGGGTTAAAACCAGAGATGTTAAAAGGTTAAAAGCGCACACTTTACAGAGGTTGGAGACGAGGCATGGAACCATATGAAAACTTCATATCACGGTTATTGTGACCAAAATTATCACAGTTATCATTATTATCGCGGTATTGTTGAAATTGTGCTCAAAATGTTCAAAAAGTAATGATACACACACACTGAAATAATTTAACCGAGTTGTATTTAAAAAAACAAACAAAAAAAAATACAAACAAATAAAATAATTGGCACAATGTCCCTTCTGTTGCAGAAACATTCAAATATTAACCCTTAGTGGTCTGAGTCTATTTTGTCTGTTTTTCAGTCCTTTTGATTTTGCCTTTATATACTATAGAAACAAATGTTTACTATACCCATGTTTGGGATCTGTTTTTTCAGCACAACTTCATCTATATCATCTGTCTATTATTTTTTCACTTTAACCTACTATTTCAACACAAAAGGACAAAAAACACAAAAAATATAAGATCCAACATGAAAAATGTATATAATTTATTGCATAAATAATATACAGATGCTTAACAAACCTTTTCAAAGACTTTAAAAGTGAATATTGGTTCCAAATATTAGGTACAGAAAATTAAAATTGTAATAAATTAAAACTATGCTCAAATATTTGACATAAAAGCAGATCTTTACATAGGTGTTTTCTCTGGAAAAGTGCGGTAATCAAACCCAGTTATCATGAGAATTAGAATTTAAACGGTAATACTAACCGTCTGTGATTTTACCGCCGTTTATCGTTATACTGGTAATCGTTACGTCCTTAACAGAGACCCACAAATACTTCAGCCCCTCTGCTCATAAATGTCCACGACTGAACAGAAACAAATTCCTCCCTCCTTACACTTTTCCCAAACCGCAGCAAGGATTTAAAAAAAATTGGCCAGACAATTGTTCACCTCAGCATGTGATCTTGTGTTTCAAAGTCAACATAATGCGAAGCCCACTTCACTTCACCTATGACCCACTGGTATAAAATCCCCCCCACTATGTAAAGAATATCCTTTTCCGGTGCATCTTTCACCTCCTCCCACCAGTATCATACTGTACAGGACTTGGCTGACTTCTCCCACAGCCACCACACTTCCAACCTCAGCACGTACAGTCGTTCTGTTCACGGAGGACGACTCAGAGGTGTTTGTACTGAACAGAGCTGGTGTGTGCGCAGAGCCAACCACACACACACACACACACACACACACACACACACAAACCTGACTGCACTGGAAGGACGACAGAAGAGGGCCGAGTAGAAGAAACATTTAGACACAGAGGAAAGAGATAAGAGGAAAAAGACAAGAGGCGGTGAAGGGAAGGGGAGATGAGCAAACTGTGACCTGCATCCTGACTGTGGAGCCCCCCCCATCTGCGGTGGGAACTGTTCTACTGCCCCCTGGTGGTATTTCAGGCCTGTCAAACTCATGTTGGTTCAGTTCCATATTCAGCCCAGTTTGATCTGCAGTGGGCCAGACCAGTAAAATAATGACTTAATAACCTACAAATAATGACAAATACAGGTTTTTCTTTTTGTTTTAGGACAAAAAAAACCCAATTAAATTATGAAAATATTTACATTTTACAAAAAAGATGTGAATAACCTGAAAAAACAGAAATTTCATCAGAAAAATTAGTGCAATTTTAACAATATTCTGCCTGGACTTATTATTTCTACATGTACATTTACACACAGTGTTCCACAAACATTTGGTAACAGGCAGAATATTGTGAAAATTTTGGAGTTTGGAACTAAAATTTGAACAATTTCTACAATATTCCATCTGTTATTATGAACACAACTCCAGATCCCAGTGGATCCATAAATGCACCAAACATTTAGGAACAGACAGAATATTGTTCAAATTACACATTTCAGGTTATTCATTTTTGGTTTTATTTATGTATTTATTTGCATTTTATTGTGAAAAAATAGTTTTGTACATGTAAATGTAAATTTAAAATTTTTTCCACATAATTTTTCACAAAGAAAATGTGTGGTTGTCATTACTTCTGGGTTATTGTGTTGTTCTTTTGACTGTAGATCACATTGTTCTGTATGTGGAACCTGAACCAAAAGGATTTAGACAACCTGGACTGTTCAGGTTCATTTATGCACTTTCATCCTGCAGGCCCGGAATGGAACCTTTGGCGGGCTGCATGTTTGACACCTGTGATTAATTTGATTTGATTTACTTATTCATTTCGAACATGCACAGAAACAAAATAAAACATTTAAATGGACAGACTCTATCTTCAGCACATACAAGTCTGAATTTTGCAAAAGGAGTAGGAAGAAGAAGTCTAAACTGATTTAATCCAACCCCTCAGTGCTTTTACACCTTTATCACTAACTTAATACAAGAATCAAACAATACTATTTTCCTAATTTGAGCATCGAACCACAACAAACACATAATGCAGTAACTGAATTACACACAACAGTCTGTTCATGTCAGCAAGGTTCTAATAGTTTTAGATTTTTCATTCTAGTTTAGTTTTATTTAGTTTTGACTTTTTTTTTCTCTAATTCAGATCGTTTTAATTCCTTTTTAGAACAAGTTTAATAGTTTTTATTAGTTTTCATTATTTTGTAAATGCTTAGTTTTAGTATTATTTTTAGTTTTGTCGTCTCTTTTCTCTTCTTCTCTGTCGTCGTATTCAAATCAATCCCAGACAGGACTCTGCTGCTTTAGTCTCCATGTTTCCAGGTAGAGTGGGGACCAGAAGACGACTGGAAACCACAAGTGAACACAAGTGACGGACCGTCAAGAACTGTATCGTGACAGCACAGAAAAAAAGAGTGAAATAAATCGATTTTGTATCACTCCGACACTGACAAAGATGAAAACGAAGCAAATTTTATCCATAATTTTTTCCGTTTTAGTTAGTTTTGTAAACACACAATACAGTTTCAGTTAGTTATGTTTTTTTCTTTTAATTATAGTTTTTATTTCAGTTAACGAAAATGTTTTTACAATTCTAGTTTTCGTCATTTCGTTAGTTTTCGTTAACGATAATACCCTTGCATGTCAGTACAGTCATACAAACAGACTCAACTATTCAACAGTTTTCTTCTATAATTCCAGCAGATTTATCAGTACAACATCATCCAGAAACAAACAGGCCTCAGTGTCATTATTAGATACTGGACCTCTAAAGAATCAATTCTTTATATCTTTTTTAAACTGAATTGTGTTTGATATTTGTTTTATCTCCACACAGTTTTCCTCCACAGATGGTCACACAGAAACTTTTGAACCTAGTGCGTACTTTATAAATCTTTAAATTAAATTTTTCTCTTAAATCATAGCCTCCCTCTCTTTCACTAAACATTTCTTGAATATTGTCTGGCAGTCAGTTATTCTTTGCTTTATACATTATTTGAATAGTTTTGAATTCCACAAGGTCAATGAGTTTTAAAGTTTTAGATTGGAAAAATACTGGATTTGTGTGTTAATGAAAACCAACATTGTGAACGATTCTTAACCCTTTCATGCATGAATTATGAGAACTTTAGTTGAGTTTTTTTCCTGAGTGTTTTTATTCTTCTTTAGGCATGAAAAAAACAATGCGACTGACAATTTTTTATGAACCTGTTTTTCATGGAGTTACAAAAACATCCACTCAGCTGGACACCATGTGTTTAATTTTTGAAGCAAAAAAACATGTATTTAAAACCCATCATCAGAAAGTGATATACTGTGTGTAAACTATGAAATAAAAACATTTTTCAAGCAGCTAATCTGATGTTTTCTCACATTTTAACATACTCTAATACTAGTTATTACTAACTTCATGCAGACAATATGCAAAAAAAACCCTTTTTGATTAAGAAAACTGTTAATTACAGTCTAATAACAATTAGCCATTGATTTCACACATGTCACTGCAGATGAGGTTTATCAAGAACAGCAAAGTTGCAGTAGTAGTGTAAATTACAGTGTATGGGATGGTGCATAAGCGTCCACTGTGTCAGCTGATATGGAAATAAAACAACAAAACCCCTGAATTTGCAAGAGAACAGCTGGAGAAGAACTGACCACTGGAGTGACCAGTATGCATGAAAGGGTTAATTTTTTTTTTTTTTTGCAGCAGAAAAAGTCTGTGTAATGAACTTGTATATGTATTTCCCCATACCTCCAAACAGTCACTTAAATAGGGTAAGATCAATGAGTTATACAGAATCTGAAGTGATTTTCGATCTAACATCCCTTTTGCTCTGACCAGGACTCAGATGCTTCTGGACCGTTTGTTTTGTACGTTATATGTGATTCTTAACATGTGCCGCATATACAGCACACACCTCTTTCCCACAGTACACTAACACCATGGCCTCTAGCACTGTTCATTCACACTCTGTGACCAGTCCAGTTGTACACCTCTGCACGTTCTGGAATTCCACTCACAGTCAATGAAAACTTATATATATATTGGCATACAGAAACAAAAATCTAAAGTTTCCAGAATGATTTCAAAACAAAAAACTTAACAAAAGAAAACAAAAAAGTGTTGCAACCGGATGTAGCGGTCCTGGTCCTGGTCCTGGTCCTGGTCTGCAGTTGTCCCTCTCTCTCTCTCCCTGGACTCCGTCTCTGTTCATCAGAGCCTGTGGTGCTGTGGCGTTCCTCCAGGTTTGGGACCAGCCCATCCATAGTCCTGGCTGTATGACTGGAGCTCAGACCGGCCTCCACCATACCCAGGTCCAACCCACAGACGTTGTTCAGGTGACAGACGTGGCATGATGCGTTCACTGGACTAACAATGGTGCAAGGTTATTATCATTAACGAAAACTAACGAAATGACAAAAACTAGAATTGTAAAAACATTTTCGTTAACTGAAATAAATAAAAACTATAATTAAAAGAAAAAAACGATAACTAACTGAAACTGTATTGTGTGTTTACAAAACTAACTAAAACAGATAAAAAATACGGATAAAATTCCCTTCGTTTTCGTCTTTGTCAATGTCGGATTGATACAAAAGCGATTTATTTCCCTCAAGCAATTTTAGCTGCTGGCACCATACGTCACTTGTGTTCACTTGTGGTTTCCAGTCGTCTTCTGGTCCCCACTCAACCTGGAAACATGGAGACTAAAGCAGCAGAGTCCTGTCTGGGATTTATTTGAATACGACGACAGAGAAGAAGAGAAAAGAGACGACAAAACTAAAATTAATACTAAAACTAAACTAAAACTAGGCATTTAGAAAAAAATTAAAACTAATAAAAACTAGCAAACCTGCTCTAAAAACAAATTAAAATGAACTGAATTAGATTAAAAATCGGACCAGTGGTCCTGTATCTTACCGGCCAAATTCAAAGCTTTGGGAAATGTATCCAGATCCATTTATTCTCCCCCAGTTCTGTGTATTTATTCTATTACAGAAATAGTCCATGTTTTGCTCATATTCCAATCAGATCTGTAAAAAATTCAAATTCACTATTGATATCATTGATACTGATTTACTGGATCAATCCACTTCCTATCTGTTATAATAGGGACATTTTCAAAGTGGCACCAAATCCAGAATCAGATCTGGATCCAAATAATTTCACTCCCTTGTGCTGACATCATCATACAGAAGCTGTATACCAAGTCTGAAGTCAATCAGAACTGGAGTTTGGGAGAAGAAGACGATTGAAATGTTTTCCCCATAAGAGCCCATGTTAAATTTTGCGTCAGTTCCAGATCCAGAAGAAGATCCTGATCAGCATGTGGACATTCTGTTTGGGTCATCTCCCCATCAGGGCTGGACTGGAGACATTTACACTGGAGATCATTAATATTTACTGAGTTATTGCATCCATCCACTTCCTATCTCTGATAATGGGGACATTTTTCAAAGTGGCACCAAATCCAGAATCAGATCCAGATCCAAATAATTTCACTAACGTTTGTTGACATGATCATACAGAAGCTGTATACCAAGTTTGAAGTCAATCGGAATTGCAGTTTTGAAGACGATTGAAAGTTTTGTAACAGACGACAGACGCCACATGACGACAATATCTTACAGCTTGTCGGCCGATAAGCTAAAAAAACTCAAACTAAATAAAACTAAACTAGAATGAAAAATCCAAAACTACTAGAACCTTGCAATGGAGGCCTTTTTTGGGCCTTTATATAGGCCTTCCAAACCAGTCCTCAGACTGTGCACAGACCCACTGAGTACTGCTCAGTGTGTATTTGGTCCACTTTAGTAAACAGACCAACCCATGTGCAATGAACCGAGACAACATGACAACTCCTCATTATCTGAACGACCCCAGCACTAAGGCAGCAAGAAATCCACTATGAAGAATTACAACCAACGACAAGTAGAAATATGCAGACATTTACACCTCAGAGTTTCTACTGACGGTCAGTGTACATAGAGCCTTAAAGTGTGTCGTGTACATAAAAAAGACGCAGGGTCACACTCAGGTTGAGTCAAATGTCCTCCTGTGATGAAGGTTTTCCACACCCTGCCACTCTATACTCTTCACATGTACTAGCCTGCAGTGCAGTCGATTATTTCATAAAGACATCAACTAGGCTGTGACCTGATTGCAGATATAATGAACGTGGAAGCAAAGGAAAACGACACCTAATCTACCTGAGACAGACTCCTCACCCTGGGGCTGACCATTGTGCTGTGGGTGTGTTTACTGAACACTCACTTCACTGTCGATGTAAATATATTCAGATCCTGCAAGAATGTTCATATTCTAAAGAGGGGAGGAAAATGCACGATGTACGTCTACATTTTGCTTTGAGCTGCAATCTTTTAGAGCGCAGGTGTCAAACATGTGCCAAATCCAGCCCACCAGAGGGTCCAGTCCGACCCTTGGGATGAATTTGTGAAATGCAAAAATTACACTAAGATATGAACAATCCTTTTAGTTCAGGTTCCACATTCAGACCAATTCAATCTAAAGTGGGTCAGACCAGTCAAATACTATCAGAATAACATAGAAATAATGACAACTGCAAATGTTTCGCTTTGTAAATGTAAATATTTTCATGTATTTACATGAAAACAAAGTATAATTTTGCAAAAAATGCAAATAACCTGAAATGTCTTAAGAGAAGTAAGTGCAATTTTAACAATATTCTGTGTGTTATTAAATGTTTTGTATGTTTGTAGATCCACTGGGATCTGTAAGTTCTAATGTACATGTGGAAATGATAAACTGAGGCAGAATATTGTTAAAATTACACTGATTTTTTTCAGTTTGTTCATGTTATTCACATTGTTTGAAAGGAGAGTTTGTAGATGTAAACCTTTTCATAATTTAAATTAACTTTTTTTGCTCTAAAACATAGAGAAAAGTTTGGAGTTGACATTATTTCTATATTATTCTGTTATTATTTGACTGGTCCAGTCCACTGCAGATCAGATTTAGCTGAATGTGGAACTGAACTAACATGAGTTTGACAGGCCTGGTTTACAGTTTCTCATAGTCCCTCCATTATTGCTACAGATGGAAAAGTTGATCAGTTCACTCACATTTTATTTCACAATAATGACCCTTACTCTTGGTACAGACCTTTGTGTTGCTTCAGAAATGAATGACCAGCGATGAAATGATGCTGATGTAACAAGCTTACGTGCTCAGTCTGTACTACTGGAGGAACTGCCCTGTTTGGCCAAAGACACCAGTTGTTTTTTCCACAGAGAGGATCCTACATTTCTTCAGATTACTTGGGAAAATCTAAGTAGCATCCAAGCACTTGATTTACACTTAAACACGTTCCTCTGGATCAGGTTTATCAAGAACAGCAAAGTTACAGTAATGGTCTGAATGTCAGTGTATGAGATGATGCAGACGTGTCCACTGTGGACGTTTCCTCTGGACGGAGGTTCTTAGTTCCAGGTGCAGGACACAGCGTTTATAAAAACAGTTTTGTTCCTGTCGCCGTCACTGAGCTCAATAAGAAACAGTGACATTGCACTTTACTAACTTATTTTAGTTATTTATTCCATTTCTTTGCTCTATTTATTATTATTGTGACTTCAGATTTTTAAATGTTATGTTCTTATCCTGGTCTTTATTCCAGACTGTTTTAATCTTGTCTGAGTTTTTATTATGTTCTATTGCACCTTGTTTTTATTTATTTGATCTTATTTATTTATTTTATTCTTTGACTTCTCCATGCTGCTGCACTGATGGATGGTGGAACACTGAGCACTTTTTGTTTTGTCTTTTTGTTCTGTCCGGACGCTCGATCAAGTACCTGTCTTAGATGTTCAATGTATGTCTTGTTGTAATACCAAAGCAATCACCCAGACTGCAAAACAAATCTACCTACGGGTACATTTAAAGTAACCTTGAACCTTGAACTGTGTTGGCTGATATGGAACTAAAACAACAAAACCCATGAATATACAAGAGAACATCTGGAGAAGAACTGTCCGCTGGAGTGACCACTGGAGTGACCACTGTGCATGAAAGGGTTAATGGACTTAAAGTCGTCCAAAACCTCCCACACAGATGCAGACTGCAAAAGAGAATTCAGAAAGGGACTGAGAATGTGTGTGTCCCTGCTGACTTGCAAAGGTTGTTTATTTCTGCAGCTCCAGTGTGTGGAACTCTGCATGTGTCTGTCTGAGTAGGTGGACTCCACTCCACGTTCCAGCGCTGGCATGACGAAAACACAGTGTGTGTGTGTGTGTGTGTGCGTGTGTGTGTGTGTGTGTGTGTGTGTGTGTGTGTGTGTGTGTGTGTGTGTGTGTGTGTGTGTGTGTGCAGAACTGTATGTTGCCACTCCACTGCTTCTCCTAGGAGCCCATAAGCACTGTGGGCTCCTTTCCCTGTGCAGGCCCACAGTTGAGCAGGTTATGAGCTCTGGCTGCAGCACAGGGAACATAATGGTCTCATTGACTCAACCCCAGGCTCTGACCTGCCAAGCAGAGCTGCAGAGGGAGCAGGATTGGAAACAGGGTTTTAAACCCACTATTAAGCCGCAATAGGTTTGTGTTGGTGCCAGTGATTGTTTTCACACCTTTTCTTGGGAAAACAGGAAAAAAATAAATAAAAACTCCAAATGTGGCGCATGTTTATTTTATAAAAGCTGTAGTGGCTTTACCTTTAGCCGCTACTACACTGTGGAAGGGTTCAACCTGTTGTATTTTTGACACGTGCATGAATGAACGTCCGGCTGGGTTTCTTTGTCTTTGGATATGCCAAACTATTTATTCACCAATATTAAGTCCTAGAGTTCATTATAGTTCACAACTGTCATTCCATATACATTCTACAAATAAAACAGGCTCCTTAACCCTCCGCTATCCCATCCACCAAGGCCCTTACTAAGCACTGAGTGGGCCTTTTTGGCACACTTGTGGAATAATGTCAAAAAAATTTTCATACAGTTTGTTTTTAATTCTTTTACACTTATTTCTTTTTCATCAACTTGAGCCGTAAATAAAAATACCAAATACTCAAGAACTGTCACATTTTTTAACCCTTTAAATGCTGTGTTTGTAATGTAAACAAACCATTTTTTTGGATGCAAAAAACACAATTTTTTTTTTTTTTCAATATACTACATAAAAAGTGGATCACATATTATTTGATTTTTGCAGCCTGGCATATGTCAATGATTAGCAGCAACATTAACAACGCTAATATATTCATTTAGACCCTCACCTCTCAAATGAAGCCCAGATATCAGTAAAAGCAGGATTTATGCCTTAATGGCTTTCAGATCAAAAACAGTGGTTCTAATGGAAGAAATAGTACGTTTTAGGCACACTTGGCAGACAGATGCTAGTCTGGTAATTTTCTTTTATTTACAATGTGCAAATTTTAGTTGGTGGCCAGAATTTTAAAGATCTTCCACAAATGAACAACTTTTGAATTCTAAGCTTATTTAAATTGTAAAAAATAATATTAAGATTTTTAACACAAAGTGCAAAGTGTGCCTAAAAAGTGCATCCGCATACCGGAGAGTTAACACAAGAAACATACTGAAAACGCTGACCAACTCAATCTCACGGTCAGAAGATGGTTTGGGGCTGTCCTCACACACCCCGCCCACCTCACACAGCAGGTATATGTAAGTTTGGCCACACCCACACCAGCAAAACCATGATGAGCTACACCTGTGGCGATCATCACAGCCACAGCCACTAAACAATTATTAAATTAAGGTCAAAATAAAAAAGAGGAATAAACAAACAAAAATGGATTTGGGCTCCAATAAAAGCAAAACAAAAGAAACTGATCTGAAAATTATTTTGTAAATAGCTATTATCAGTCAAAACTGTAAATTTTTTTCTGTACGGTTGTAGTTGTTTGGAGCTGATTAGGTCAAATGAACTCCAAACATGCTCTGTGCCACAGCATGTCGAAGGCTGTTTTGGACTTGGTTTCTGCATGAAGACAAGTTGAGTCGTAGATATTTGCATGTGTAGTACATTAATAATTTCAGTCGAATATGTTTAGTGTAATAAAGCTCCTATTTGATCGCACAATCATACCAATAAGTGTGTTTTACATAGAGGCAGGAAGCAACTACGTACAAATCGGCCTGATCACAATCTAGGCGTACAAGTATATTTGCATCAGTTATTCATCAGTATTTCAAACAGATCCTCCAAAACCATTCCCAAAATGTTTCTTTGTCCATCTTATTACTAGATCTGTCAATCCTCCAAATTTGAAGAAAATCAGATCAAAACTGATCAAATGTCGACCCAATGAGCGTGAAAACATGGGCACAATTTGACTGTTATAAGAGCAAAATGATTGTCCATAATGTTTTGGAACACAATAAATAATTCCTACTCAACTCCTGTGTCTTTTTTATTCCAAATACACACATCACATGACTTTTCATTTATTGATCCTTTGTGTTGAACAGCTGTTTGATTATCAATTCTTATTTTCAGTATTAAGACAATCCACCATTTTGTTGTTAACCCCTTCTTTTCCAGCCCTTTAATTGGAATAATAGAATGGGAACCTGTTCTTTCAGTATTATTAGGACTAAATCTGCACAACTAGACAGATGTGGCTCTGCTCCCTGGTATGCTGCACAACATTTGGGAACAATGTGTCAAACGGATGTTTACGTGGAAGTGCATGTTTTCAATGGTGCGTTGTTCACCCAAATTCCTGGAGTGTCCGTACACCAATATACTTCCATCACTGATCTGGACTCTATGCCTTACAGATCTACTGTTCTCACTGGTTCCACATGTTTGTGTCCTTCTGTACCAGAAGACTTAGTTCCAGATGGAACACAGATGCCACCATGTGCTCAGACACATTTCCATTCACATCTGCTAGAGTCCGTACACCAGTAGTGTCCGTACACCACATTCTAAATATGTGGCTCTGATTTGACTGTTTCTGTCAATATATGGAATTTTTCAGCAGGCATGCTTTGGACACCACATCTATGCAAGAAACAATGCATGATTCTGCTGAGGTCTGAAACATTTGTATATGTGTGTAGGCATTAAATATGGAGGCTATTAGGCTGGAGTGTCCGTACAGCCAAGAATGTGTGATCTGACAGGGGTACAAGCCTGACACAGTTATAGGAGACACCAGAATACACACAGATTTTGGACTTTAAAGAGAAATATCAGACAAATCAAATGGCCTGTCTGATTTTTGGATAGAGTATTATTATTTTTTATGTATATGTGCACCCTTTCTGGTAAATACATTATTTAGACATGTTTAATGCCATTAAATTCAAATCTTTAACCCGGTTACTAAGTGAATGCTGCTTCTACTTGTTCCTTAAGCATTAACTCATCCCAGTTTCAGCTGTTCCAACGTGCTGCTCAAACTGGTTCTGTATTATGAACAAAGAACAGCCAGACTGATAATGACCAACTTTATTGAGTGAAACCATGACGTACGTACCGGAGAACACATCAACATCATGACACAAATCCACAGCCACAACAAAACAACAGTGACTCGCCTAAAGCACATACTTTTCAGGTGCATTCTGGGTAAATGACCTATGACTCATTTCATCACATAGATGACTTCAGTTGTGTGTTGCGCTGTTGTTCCTATTGGAACTTCTAAAAATCCAAAGCAAATCTGTTATTATTAGTGTTTTAATGACCCTTATCTGGACATTCAAAGGATGAGTTAAACCAGGGCTGTCAAAGTCATGTTAGTTCAGTTCCACATTCAGCTAAATTTGATCTGAAATGGGCTGAACCAGTAAAATAATAACAGAACAATATATAAATAATGTCAACTCCAAACTTTTCTCTGTTTTAGAGCAAAAAAAGTTAATTTACATTATGAAAAGGTTTACATCTACAAACTATCCTTTCAAACAATGTGATTAATACAAACAAACAAAAAAATAAGTGTAATTTTAACAATATTCTGCCTCAGTTTATCATTTCCACATGTACATTAGAACTGACAGATCACAGTGGATCTACAAACACACAGAACATTTAATAACAGGTGGAATATTGTTCAAATTGCACTTACTTCTCTTATGACATTTCAGGTTGTTCATATTTGTTCAAGTTATTCACATTTACAAGAAAAAAAATTTGGAGTTGTCATTATTTACATGTTATTATGATTTTTATTTAGTATTTGACTGAATCCTGCCCACTTGAGGTTGAATTGGTCTGAATGTGGAACCTGAACTAAAAGGATTGTTCATATCTTCAGTGTAATTTTTGCATTTCACAAATTCATCCCAGGGCCGGACTGGACCCTTTGGTGGGCCAGATTTGGCCCCCGGGACGCATGTTTGACACCTGTGAGTTAAAGCTTCAGGATGACCAAAGCAGACATGTGGAAACAATACATGAGACAACATGGGTATTGTTGAAAATCTTAACGTAACAATGGACTATTTGACCTTTACCTCCTACAAGAACATGTTTCAAATCCATTTGTTTATTGTTACTTCGACAAGCTGTCTCTAAATAACCAATGAATGAATTGCCAAATTGGTCACATGCATGTGTACAAGTGTGTTGTTCGCAGGCATCGGTTTGTTTAACCCTTTCATGCACAGTGGTCACTCCAGTGGACAGTTCTTCTCCAGCTGTTCTCTTGTATATTCATGGATTTTGTTGTTTTAGTTCCATATCAGCCGACACAGTGGACACTAATGCTCCATCCCAAACACTGACATTCAGACCATTACTGTAACTTTGATGTTCTTCATAAAATTAATCTGCATTAACATGTTTGAGTGTAAAGTATTTGCTTATTATTTTTATTAGACTGTAATTAACACCAAAATGTTTTTTCCCCATATTATCTCCATGAAGTGAGTAATGGCTAGTATTAGTGTATGTTAAAATGTGTCAAAACATCAGATTAGCAGCATTAAAAATGTTTTATTTCATAGTTTTCACACAGTGTATAAGTAAATACGTGTTTCTTTGCTTCAAAAATTAAATGCATGGTGTCCAGCTGAGTGGACTTTTTTGCAACTCCATGAAAAATAGGTTCATAAAAAAAAAATTTAAAACGCATTGTTTTTTAAATCCAATCCAACTTTATTTGTAAAGTACAGCGGATTCAAGTACTGTACAGAAAAAAAATAATTACAGAGTAAAATACAAGAATACATGAAAAGACATAGAACTGTAAAAAAATAAAAAAAATTCTAATAATAATAATAAAATACAATAGATAGATAAAAATACAGAGGAATAGATAAAACTTAAATAAATGAATAAAGTACAACAATAGATTAAAAACAAATAAAAGCTGTACAATTTATGCCAAATTTAAGAGGAATAAAAACACTCAAAAAAAAAAAAAACAAAACTTGATGAAGGATCTCATAATTCATGCATAAAAGGGTTAAGTTTGTTTGTGGCAGTTTGTTGCAGGTTAATGAGTCCTCAGTGGTAACCAAGGCAACAAATATTCTTACACCACATTATTTCCATCACTGGTAAAATCTGTTCCCTGTATTTGAATGGGAAATGTGGAAATTCCATAATTTTGAATTGAAAAACAATCAAAATTATTGGAATCACTCAGAAAATATATTAACAGAACAGATCAACGGACAAATATCAACATTTATTTTAACCCTTTGATGCATGAATTATAAGGACCTTTGTCAAGATTTTTCCTGAGTGTTCTTATTTCTCTTTAGGCATGAAAAAAACAATGTGATTCAAATGTTTTTATGAACCAGTGTTTTATGGAGTTACAAAAATGTCTTATCAGTTACACACCATGCATTTCATTTTTTAAAGAGAAAAAAAAGCATGTATTTAACCTCCTCAGACCCAGTTATGGGTTTTCTGTCCACATATGTGGACAAGAGTTTCACAACTTTATACAAAAAAAAGAAAAGAAAACTGTCCACCACAAAGGACATTCCATAAAAATTTTCAAAACTGCATCTGAAAAAACTGTTGCATCATGATGTTTCCAATATAGGCACTGATTAAATAAAAAACAAAAACAGCTGGTACTTTGCTTACTTTACTTTGCCTGGGTCTGAGGAGGATAAAACCCAATATCGGAAAGTGGTATACTGTGGGAAAACTATCAAATACATTTTTTAATGCAGCTAATCTGATGTCTTCTCACATTTTATCATACTCTAATACCAGTTATTACTCACTTCATGGAGATAATATAAAAAAACAAACTTTTTGTTTCAGAAAACTGTTAATTACAGTCTAATAACAATTAGCAAATGATTTATTCTTAAACATGTTAGTGCAGATCCGGTTTATCTAGAACAGCAAAGTTACAGTAATGATCTGAATGTCAGTGTTTGGGATGATGCATAAGTGTCCACTGTGTTGGCTGATATGGAACTAAAACAACCAAACCCATGAATATACAAGAGAACAGCTGGAGAAGAACTGTCCACTGGAGTGACCAGTATGCATGAAAGGGTTAATTTTTTTTTTTTCTTTTCATGATGACCACATGTCACTGGTGCAGCCCAGCTTCATCAGACGTCTGCTGGGATAGAATCCAGCGCCTCGGTGATCCTCCAGAGCAGGGCTGTCAAAATCACTGGTTCATATAAAGCTCCAGTGGGTCAGAGCTGTAAAAAATACCTTAACCTGCAAATTTGTCTCTTTGTTTGAGTGTGAAAAAAGTAAAATTGAAGTAAAACAACCATGGTTGACCTAAAATTTCTCAAGAAAAATAAGAGCAATTTGAACAATGTGATGTCACAGCTTATTATTAATACAGCTTACAGATCACAGTGAATCTACAAATGCACAAAGCATTTAATAACAGGCACAAATATTGTTAAAAGTACTTATTTTTCTTAATATATTTAAGGTTCATATTTTTCCAGGTTATTTACATTTTATTGTGAAAGATAGTTTATATATGTAAATTGTTTTTATAATTTAGTTTAAATTTTTCACGTTGACCCAAGGAAAAAAACTGGAGTCGTCATTATTTTTGGTTATTATACTATTATTTTATTTGGGATCATGATGGTCTGTATGCTAACTGAAACGACTTGAGGTTTAATGTCTTCAGTGTGATTTTTGCACTTTGTAATTCATCCCGTGGGCCACACTGGGCCCTTTGGCGTGTCGGTTTTGGCCCGTGGGCCATATGTTGGACAGCCCTTCTCCAGAGGATTAAACTGTTTGGAAAATGAATGAATGATTTATTCAGTCTAAGCAGGGAGTTCCTAGACTGTCGCCCCCACAACCCAGCCCCAGACAAGCAGCAGACGATGGATGGATGGATGGATTTATTCTGTGTCCAGAATTTCAAATTCATTTGCTGGGTTTCCGCTGCTTTATATCACTCTACAATCACCTCTTTTTAACCTCCTAAGACCCACTGTCCACATATGTGGACAAGAGTTTCACAACTTTATACAAAAAAAAAAAACTGTCCACCACAAAAGACGTTCCATAAAAATTTAAAAAACTGCATCTGTTTGTGCTTCGACCTTTGTCTGTACGGTTTGATCCTCATGTCTCTGTCTCCTGCAGACCAATTGAGGAAAATCCTTCTCAACCCTACAGACTTCAAGACTTGGTGTATTCTAACATACCACATAAAGAAGCCAGATCACGCCTAGGCCCTATAATTTCTTACTTGCTTAGAATTAACCTCACTGTGTTGAAATATGCTAATGCAGATCTAAAGTGGCACAAGCATTCTCCTATATTTAATAATTATTCTCTTCTTATTGGCAAAACACCTTTTTCTTTCCCTTCGTGGAGAAATAGGGGAGTTAATGTTTTAAAGATCTATTTAATGATGATAGTTTATGAGCTTTTAATGATTTACAAGCAGAATATAACCTACCTGGATCATCATTTTTCTTTTATTTGCAGTTGAGATCTGCCATGAAGGCAGATGGCGTCCCTTGGTGCACAACACTTCAAACACATCCGTTGTGTAAATTATTTGCCTCACATAGCCAAACACGAGGGATGGTTTCCAAACTTTACAATTTTATTTCTGATCCATGTGTTCAGCTCCCTGTGGAAAGTGTATGGGTAAGGGATGTTTCCTCTGCAGGAGAGGAAGACATTCGCTGGGAAACAGTTTGGAAGAACTTGGACGACACATCCAAAAACCCTGACCATCAGTTAATTCATTTCAAGTTTATACACAGGATGGATTTAACTCCCAGGAAACGTCACGCTATGAAAATTCCATCTCCTATGTGTGACTTCTGTACACTAGATACTGTAGGATCATTTATACATATGTACTGGGAGTGTCCGGAAGTGTATGATTTTTGGAAGTAAATCTGTCACTTTGAGTGATATGCTGAAGATTAATGTCCCATTATCACCATCTTTACTTCTGCTTAATGATGACTCTACCTTAGAACTTTCTCTTCAGCAGAGGCATATATTATGGGCTGCTCTCACTGCAGCCAAGAACATGCTGGCATTGAGATGGCAGCCGCCTCATACTTTATCACAGCAACAATGGATCAGTTCTTTTCTAGATATAGTTCTGATGCAGAGGCCAGTGGGCCGGATGCACGCAGCCAGTGGAAAAACGCTTAGTATGTGTGATGGTGTTTATTTTATGGTTAAAGAAAGAGTGACTTTCCTGATCACTGTTCTGTTTATATCTGTAAATTACATTCTCTTTCATCTATATACATGTATTTGTCTTTATTAGTTGGTTTTCATATTCTGAGATCCAGATTGGGCTGGTATGGGGGTCACCACTGGTTCTGAGGGGGGGGTTTACACTTTGTGTGTCACAGCATCTTGTATTATAAAATGTGAATTTCTTTCTTTTTCTTTTGTATTGTACTTCTGAGATGCACAAAGAAAACAAATAAAAACTTGATCAAAAAACAGACAAACAACTGCATCTGAAAAAACTGTTGCATCATGATGTTTCCAATATAGGCACTGATTTAATAGAAAACAAAAAAAGCTGGTACTGTGCTGACATTTCCTGGGTCTGAGGAGGTTAATAAACATTTATTAACATTTTCTTGTTACATTAATGCTTATAAAAATAGGTTAATCGAAGATAATTATAATGATTTGTAAGAGAGTAACAACAGATTTATTAGGCTCATTAAAGTGGGTCCATAATGTACGACAGGAAAATCTGAAAATCTGATCCATAATTTAAAGTGAGACACAAATGGAAAGTTTTGCAGCTCGTAGTGCCACATCCAGGTGGATTCCACAGGCTGCTTCATGTCCAAACTGCTACTCGGACACAAAAACGTTCATGTCACGTCCAACTGCTGATCACACACACACACACACACACACACACACACACACACACACACACACGAAACATTCCACCCAGCTCAGACAGGTGGAGCATATGCACTCAGGACCTACAGACACAACTGTCGTCCCTCCCACACCTTGTTTCTCCCTTATCTGCTCAAACAGCCACTTTACCTTTTTATCTGCATCTTTAACAGCCCTTAGCATTTCACATCTGCTCTGCCAAACTCCAATAAACACTATCAAAAGCTTTCCACATTGAAGCCAATCACCTGCCGTTGGTCTGAATAAACAACAGTCCAAGAGACTTTGGTCTGAATGAGTAACGGTAGAACGGGGTTAAAGTACTTTCAATGAAGTACCAGGAAAGCACCGACTGAACTACTGAGCCACTTGTATTCACCCAGTGTCTGTGTCAGCCTAGGGCTGGACAACGGAGCCACAAATATTAGTCAGCACTCATTATTAGTCATTTTACCACTAATTATAACCATAAATGTCCAATTATTTTTCTCTCAAGTTTAAAGGCTGATTTTGGCCCTGAAGAAAAGTTGGAGAAACCAGATGGTTGTTTGTGGTTTTATATAAAACATGCAATGAAATAAAAACAATGGAAATCACACAAGGTGGAAATGACTTAAAAAAAGACTAGTTGAAAACAAAGACATAGAAGACAAAACAAACATAAAACAACTTAAAAGCTTAAAAGACAAAAACCACATAATAAACACAAGCTGAAAGTGACATGAAAGATCCAACAGAATGAAAAAGAGCTGGCCAAGAGGAGGGGAACATCTAGATCAGGCATGTCCAAAGTCCGGCCCGGGGGCCAATCACGGCCCACGGTCAGATTTTCTATGGCCCACAGCTTGGGTTTTATATTATATTATTCATGGCCCACTTGGACTGTTGAACCGAGTACATGAATCATAAAAGGTTCAAAATGCAGTTCCTCCTTTCACCTCATGGTGGCAGCACCACTCTAACTCTATCTGGCTCTGTGACCTTGCCATGAACCTTTTTCGCTAATTTCTAACCACGGCGCCTGTAAATAAAAAAAACAAAAGTTGACAGTGAGGGCCACCGCTTCCAGGAGAGATGGGAATTACAATTTTTTTTCACTGAAAATCGAGGCAATTATGTTTGCCTAATTTGTCAAGAGACTGTTGCCTTGTTTGAGGAATTCAATGTAAAGAGACACGAGCAGACAAAACGTGCTAACGCATACGACAAGCTAGCAGGGAGTGAGCGCTCCGAAAAAGTGAAGCAAATTCAAGCTGCTTTAAACTCACAACAGTGACTCTGCATGTGAACCTGGGAGTTCAGTGAATTCACCACCAGGGCAGGATACCAAGTTGCCAGGTTAGTTGCCTCTAACTGCTGGTGTTGTGTACTTGTAGATGTAACACAAAATATTACTTTCTGAATGATTTTGTGAAAGACAAGAGTAAGAGTCATATGTTTTCATCTTAAACGTTAACAGACTTTGCATTACTGAGTAATATATGAGTAATGATTACTCATATAAGTCATGTTTAAAATGAATGTGGGGTTAAGATTTTTTATCAACTTGGAAGTTTAAGATACTCTATACAGTTTGTTCTATGTTATCTGACTCCAGATGTGAAAGGAAGGCAGAATTGTTTTTTGTTTTTTTTCACACCTGAGTGGCTTAGATTTGGTTACATTGCCATTTAAAAAAATGATATTGTGACAATGAAAATAAAATTGTTGTAGAACAGCGCATTTATATGTAATTTTTACTGTTTAAAAAATGTCTGAAGGGACCACTGGCCCCTGGCAATGTCCACATTATTAGATCTGGCCCTCTTGAAAAAAAGTTTGGACACCCCTGATCTAGATCCAAAAATACATTTAACCCTTTCATGTGTGAATTATGGGAACTTTAGTCCAGATTTTTTTTCCTGAGTGTTTTTATTCCTCTTTTGGCAAGAAAACACAGTGCAATTGAATTTTTTTATTGAACCTATTTTGATGAAGTTAGATTTGTTTCTTTATTGCTCTAACCATAAAAAAATATTTTCAATCAAAAAAAAGTTGCAATAAAAAAACCTTTTCAATCAAAGAAAAAAAAAGTGTTGAATGCCAACAAAAATATTTAAGATCCAAAAACAAACTGCATTTGAACACTTGTTTCTTTGATTGAAAAGGTTGTTTTTTTTGTTTGTTTTTTTTTGAGTGAAGTGAATTTCTTTCTTTTTTTTTTTTGATTGAAAATATTTTTTTTGGTTTGTACTTGTAGCATAGTAAATGTTCTGTAGTTCATTGCACTAATTGAAAACAAAGTCAAATAAAGCAAGTTTGGGTGATTTAACTGGTAAAATATTCAATAAAATAATCAGAAATATAATTAAAAGTAAAAAAAAAAAAAAAAAAAAAAAATAAGGTGAATGTAAAAAATATTTAAGATCCAAAAAATTGCATTTGAAAACTTTTTTTCTTTGATTGAGTAAGGTTTTTTTTTTTTCTTGAAGTGAATATTTTTTTAATTGAATTTTTTTTTTTGGTTAAAGCAATAAAGAAACAAATGTACCTTCATAATTTTTCATGGAGTTCCAAAAATGTCCATTCCGCCGGACACTGTGTGTTTAACTTTTGAAGCAAAGAATGCAAATATCAGAAAGTGAAATACTGTGTGAAAACATTCAAATCAAAACATTTTTAATGCAGCTGATCTGATGTTTTCTCTCATTTTATCATATTCTCAATTTTTATTAGCAATTGATTTCCACTGAAACATGTTCGTGCAGATCAGGTTTATCTAGAACAGCAAAGTTACAGTAATGGTATGAATGCCAGTGGATTATTATGGGATGGTGTATAAGTGTCCACTGTGTTGGCTGATATGGAACTAAAACAACCAAACCCATGAATATACAAGAGAACAGCTGGAGAAGAACTGTCCACTGGAGTGACCACTGGAGTGACCACTGGAGTGACCACTGTGCATGAAAGGGTTAAAATCACCTTTTGAAAACTTACATATTTTGAAAGTACATTACTTTTAGTGTCCAGCACAAGTTTTATTTTTTTTTTTTAGAAAAATGATTTAAAAATACTTAGATGGTGTTATATTCAACAAAACTTTATGTTTCCATTTTTGTCCATCAGTTCAGTTCAAAGCATAACTTTGATCCTCTTCTATTGGATTCATATTACACGTAGAAGTTGTAAGGTCAATTTAAAAACCTTTTGCTACTCTTTATATAGTGGCTAAAAATATCTAATAAAGTGAGATAAATATGTGTTAAAATGTATGAAATTAGTTTATTAAGTTATTTGGCTTAGTAGATATTATACAGGGTGGGGAAGCAAAATGTACAATGAACATTTGTTTTTTCTCAGCAGGCACTACGTCAATTGTTTTGAACCCAAACATATACTGATGTCATAATCATACCTAACACTATTATCCATACCTTTTCAGAAACTTTTGCCCATATGAGTAATCAGGAAAGCAAACGTCAAAGAGTGTGTGATTTGCTGAATGCACTCGTCACACCAAAGGAGATTTCAAAAATAGTTGGAGTGTCCATAAAGACTGTTTATAATGGAAAGAAGAGAATGACTATGAGCAAAACTATTACCAGAAAGTCTGGAAGATACTATTAAAGAAGAATGGGAGAAGTTGTCACCCCAATATTTGAGGAACACCTGCGCAAGTTTCAGGAAGCGTGTGAAGGCAGTTATTGAGAAAGAAGGAGGACACATAGAATAAAAACATTTTCTATTATGGACATTTTCTTGTGGCAAATAAATTCTCTTGACTTCAATAAACTAACTGGTCATACACTGTCTTTAAATCCCTGCCTCAAAATATTGTAAATTTTGCTTCCCCACCCTGTATAAATACCAATAAATATGATGAATAAACAATTGAAACTTTATTATTACCATTATTAGTTTCAATTACTTTCAATAAAAAGAGAATTAAAAAAAAAAAAAAAAAAAAAAAAAAAGAGAGAATTTTAGTTTTCACATGAATCCTTCCCTTGGCCTGAGAAACTGGGAGATTCACCCAAACCCCAGAAGAAAACAGACTCTGTGGACTGTGTGATTTGGGGGAAGTGGAAAACGAATCACATGTTCTTTTGTATTGTCCTCTATATGATGAACTGAGAGCCTCTGTGTTTGACGTTTTTCTGAAATCCTGATCTGTCCTGGAGCACTGATGATGACAAGATGAAATGGTTGTTTAGTTCTAATGTATATAAATTAGCATTATTTGTTTGTAAAGCCTGGAAAAAGTGGCAGATGTGTTTGTATTTTGTTTTGTTCATATCCATTGCGCCTATTGTCTGGTGTTTGATTTTTGGTGTGTATTTTTGGTGTCTTATAAGCCCATGGAAGGGCTGGGCATGTTCTTTATGCAAGACACAATAATAAAAACACTCACTGACTGAACATGTACGACCGATCCTGGACTGCCTGAACACAATCACACCGACTGTAAACCAATCCCTCCAGTATTTCTTGACCTCATGCAGCTTGTTACCAGTGAGCACATGTGAATTTCTTTGGTTGATACTGAAACTTTGGAATTAACTTACAAAGGCTCTTAATTGTCCCACGTGACGAGGCCACACAGTCAGGACGCGCCACACACGCAACACACAGGAGTCAATGCAATCAGCGCAGGGTTTCTCCGGTTAACAGGGGTCCAGATGGGTTGTGGGGGACATGTTCAAATGGGCCGCATTCTTCAGAGAACTGAAACCTGCTCAGGACATTTTTTCAGATATGGGTGGTCTGCCAGTGTAATGAGGCACAGACAAAGCTGCAGAGGGGAACCAACTGTCAGCGAGCGGCGATGAGCGCACATCAAAGGGTCCGGCGTCCTGTGGAAAGTGACCCTCGGTCCAGTCCGGCTCAGTCTGTCACCCCTTAGCACATGCACCAGATCGCTGACCCGCCGACATTCCAGCCACGCTGTCACAGATCCGCCTCATGTCGTCCCACAGGACCAGTGCTTCTACATTCACACACCAAGGTTATTATCCTTAACGAAAACTAACGAAATGACGAAAACTAGAATTGTAAAAATATTTTCGTTAGCTGAAATAAATAAAAACTACACTGGGTTACAAAAAAATGTTTTTTGCAAGTTGTCTAGGTTTTTTCAACTGAATTCGGACCATTTTGCACCGCTAAATCCAAAAATGACATCTGTTTTTCTCAATCAGGTCAGGTTTTTTTGCTAATTTGATTTTGAAAAATTTGATCTTCTCACAAAATTAATTACATTTTTGTGACTTTATCAGTTGATTTTTTTATATAGTTCTCACCCAAGATAGGTTTTAAGAGAAAAAAAATCATTTTCTAACAGGATGTATTTATTATTTATTCTGTATTCACCGCAGATGTAGCAGAATACGTCAGGCTTATTTTTGCAAGATCTTCTAGTCGAAGCCATTTCATTCACCTGTAATATTAAAAAAAACAATCATAAATTGGCGAAAGTAAAATCTTCAGAACTCGTTTATTGCAAGAAATATGAAAGAATTTTGTATCATATGATGTGAAAATGCCCATAAATGTAAGCAGAAATGTTAAAAAGCCAATATGTAGCAGAGTTCATAAAGTTGACCTGAATGAGCAAAATTAATGTGATTTTTGGATTCCGCACACCAAAATTATCCTAAATCAGCTCAAAAACTTTAACAATAAATTTGTTGTTGACTAGTGCTATAATTAAAAGAAAAAAACGATAACTGAAACTGTATTGTGTGTTTACAAAACTAATTAAAATGGATAAAAATTATGGATAAAATTACCTTCGTTTTCATCTTTGTCAACGTTGGATTGATGCGAAATCAATTTATTTTGCTCTAGTAATTTTATTTGCTGTCACCATATGATAATTAATGGTCCGTCACTTGTGTTCACTTGTGGTTTCCAGTCGTCTTCTGGTCCCCACTCTACCAGGAAACATGGAGACTAAAGTTGGGAGAAAGCAGCAGAGTCCTGTCTGGGATTTATTTGAATACGACCACAGAGAAGAAGAGAAAAGAGACCACTAAACGACAATTAATACTAAAACTAAGCATTTAGAAAAAAAACAAAAACTAATAATAACTATCAAACCTGCTCTAAAAACAAATTAAAACAAACTGAATTAGAGCAAAAAAGTCAAAACTAAATAAAACTAAACTAGAATGAAAAATCCAAAACTATTAGAACCTTGGTCCGGCCCTTGGGATGAATTTGTGGAATACAAAAATTACACTCAGATTTTAACAATCCTTTTAGTTCAGGTTCCACATTCAGACCAATTCAATCTCCAGTGGGTCAGACCAGTCAAATACTATCAGAATAACATAGAAATAATGACAACTCCAAATGTTTCTCTTTGTAAATGTTAATATTTTCATGTATTTACACTAAAAATGCAAATAACCTGAAATGTCTTAAGACAAGTACAACTTCACCAATATTCTGCCTGTTATTAAATGTTGTGTGTTTGCAGATCCACTGTGATCTGTAAGTTATACTGTACATGTGTAAATGATAAACTGAGGCAGAATATTGTTAAAATTACACTGATTTTTTCAGTTTGTTCATGTTATTCACATCTTTTGAAAGGATAGTTTGTAGATGTAAACCTTTTCATGATGTAAATTAACTTTTTTCGCTCTAAAACACAGAGAAAAGTTTGAAGTTCACATTATTTCTGTATTATTCTGTTATCATTTTACTGCTTCGGCCCATTTCAGATCAAATTTAGCTGAATGTGGAACCGAACTAACATGAGTTGGACACTGCTGCTTTAGCACATGCACCAGATCGTCGCCCCGCCAACATTCCAGCCACGCTGTCACAGATCCGCCTCATGTCGTCCCACAGGACCAGTGCTTCTACATTCACACACCCCACAGAGCAGATTCCCAGTCGATGTCACACTGAAACACCTGCTGGACCAGACTAGGAGGGGTTAAAGGTCGTGTGGACGTGGATGTGAATTCCTCATCTAGTGACCCTAGGGTGACCAGGTGTCCCACTTTGTGCTAACACTCTTAGCAGTGATCATTCCCACTTACTGGTCCTGTTTTTGCAGTCATTGCTCGACCTCATAATCTTGTCTCCATGTGAGTCTGCCCGAGTTGTTTTCCAGGGAAATGAAAGAATGAGGTCAGTAATGAACTCACAGACAATGACACAGACCTGCTTACTCATCCAGTTCTTGGGCTGCTGCTCAAAGCCCCAAAACCTGCAAATCCAGTTTGCATAACCTATTTTCCATCTCCATGAGTCTGTGTGAGCATATGAGACGGTTGTATATGTATGTGTGTGTTTGTGCCTGCCTGCTTCTGTGATTGACATGTCAGAACAGCCAAAGCAAACATTAAAGGAGCCTTCGGAGCTCTAATGAAAGGTTGAAGGGTGTGTGTTTGTGTGTTTACTGACTATATCAATCACTAACGCAAAAGCGCGCTGACTAACAGAGGTCAAAAGCAGCTCAGCAGAGACAAAAGGGGAGCCCTCAGGTACTGTTCCCTCTGTTACATCACAATGGCTGTGAACTCAGTGTTCTGTCTGGACACTGGCTCGCAGCCAGCCGGTGAGCTGGAAGGAGGGATGGGCCCGCCAAGATGATGGATGAGGATTAAAGACTATTACGAACCGACAGTGATTCAAAAAAAAAAAAAAAAAAAAAAAAAGTAAAAAAAACACCCCCATGCTCAGCTAACAGGTCAGATCATGCCTCAGCCGGCATATGTGTGTCTCCTGCCAGTGGTGAGATTTGGTGGCATTTTGCATCAGCTGATCAGCTAAAAGGGTGGGAAGCCTCCTGTACAAGTTGTTTGGCTCCTTTATATTCTTTAAACCAGGGCTGTCAAACTCATTTTAGTTCAGTTCCACATTCAGCTAAATTTATTAATAATAATAATAATAATAATAATAATGGATTGGATTTATATAGTGCTTTTCTAGACACCCAAAGCACTTTACATTATTAACCCATTATTCATTCGCTCTCACATTCACACTCTGGTAAATTTGATCTGAAATGGGCCAGATCAGTAAAATAATAACATAATAATATATAAATAATGTCAACTCCAAAATTTCTCTGTTTTAGAGCGAAAAAAGTAAATTTACCTTATGAAAAGGTTTACATCTACAAACTATCCTTTCAAAAGCTGTGAATAACATGAACAAACTGAAAAAATCAGTGTAATTTTAACATTATTCTGCCTCAGTTTATCATTTCCACATGCACGTTAGAACTTACAGATCACAGTGGATCTACAAACACACAAAACATTTAATAACAGACAGAATCTTGTTAAAACTGTACTTACTTCTCTTAAGATATTTCAGTTTGTTCATATTTGTTCAGCTTATTCACATTTTTTGTGAAATTATACTTTGTTTTAGTGTAAAATACATGAAAATATTTACATTTACAAAGAGAAAAATTTGGAGTTGTCATTATTTCTCTATTATATTATGATAGTATTTGACTGAATCCTGCCCACTGGAGATTGAATTGTTCTGAATGTGGAACCTGAAATAAAAGGATTGTTCATATTTTAGTGTAATTTTTGCATTTCACAAATTCATCCCAAGGGCTGGACTGGACCCTTTGGTGGTCATAAGTTTATTTGGTTTTTGGTCCACATAGTTCAAACCCAGGAAGAAGCTTTTGCTTCTCTGGAACCAGTTTTCCTCACCCTGACAAATCTGTTTAGTGGTCTACACAGACAGAACTGGTTCCAGATCAGGCTCTGTCTAACAACATCTTAGTGTGGTATAGGAGTAGCTCTCAGGCTGACAAGAAGGTTCTGGAAAGAGTCAGGAAGTCAGTCCAGAAAATCATAGGAGTCCAGCTGTCCTCTGTCAGACATCTGTAACAGCCGCTGCAAGGTTCTAATAGTTTTGGATTTTTCATTCTAGTTTAGTTTGATTTAGTTTTGACTTTTCTTTCACTAATTCAGTTCATTTTCATTAGTTTTTAGAGCAGGTTTGATAGTTTTTATTAGTTTTCGTTATTTTCTAAATGCCTAGTTTTAGTTTAGTTTTAGGGTTTTTTTAAAATATCTTTTCTCTTCTTCTCTGTGGTCGTATTCAAATAAATCCCAGACAGGACTCTGCTGCTTTCTCCCAACTTTAGTCTCATGTTTCCAGGTAGAGTGGGGACCAGAAGACGACTGGAAACCACAAGTGAACACAAGTGACGGACCAAAAAGTGTCGGATGGAGACAGCACAGAAAACAGAGTGAAATAAATCGATTTCATATCACTCCGACACTGACAAAGACGAAAACAAAGGGAATTTTATCCATAATTTTTATCCGTTTTAGTTTTGTAAACACACAATACAGTTTCAGGTAATTATTGTTTTTTTCTTTTAATTATAGTTTTTATTTATTTCAGTTAACAAAAATGTTTTTACAATTCTAGTTTTTGCCATTTCGTCAGTTTTCGTTAACGATAATAACCTCGAGCAGGTGTCTGCGCAGGGCCAGAAGCCTCACCCTGGATGGTTCACATCCCGGACACAGCCTGTTCTCACTGTTGCCCTCAGGGAACAGGTCCAGGTCCATCCAGGCCCGCACCTCCACATTTAGCAGTACGTTTTATTCAAGTGCAATGCGAGTACTGAACACACTGCAGTGACAATACCTCAAATAAGGACATATATTTAACATATATCCATAGTGTCCAGCCAGGGTCAAAGTGCAATAGATACTTATCTCTACTGTTTCTTGGTTGGTGACATGCTGGTTTTTATTCTGTATATATATTTACTCTTTTCTTCTTCTCTTAAACTGTTTTGCACTACACATCACTAGAGAGTTGTCTCTTTTAATTTCGTTGTACCTATGTATAATGGCAATAAAGGCATTCTATTCTATTCTATTCTTAGAAATATCCCTGGAACTGCCTCAGTGGAAAAGGGCCAATAATACAGTCAATCATTTTTCAGGCTTATTGTGATCTTCAGCAGTGATCTGTGGTCCATTTGTATTGCTACCAGCCTTAAGGTCTGCTGTAAGTTAAAAAAAAAAAAAAAAAAAAACACCCACATGCTCACCTAACAGGTCAGATCATGCCTCATATACCAGCATATGTGTGTATGTGTCCTGCCAGTGGTGAGGTTTGGTGGCATTTTGCATCAGCTGAGAGTCACTGTGGACTGAACATCTTTACTGAAGCTCTTGTTTTTTTCTTGTAGAGCTGGATTGGATCGACTAGACTATGGCTTTCATCAGTTTATTTGGTTTTTGGTCCAGATAGTTCAAACCCTGCTTCTCTGGAACCAGTTTTGCTCACCCTGACAAATCTGTTTAGTGGTCTACAGACAGAACTGGTTCCAGATCAGGCCCTGTCTTTGAAATATCCCTGGAACTGCCTCAGTGGAACAGGGCCAATAATACAGTCAATCATTTTTCAGGCTTACAGTCGTCCCTCACTATAACGCCGTTCACCTTTTGTGGCCTCGCTGTTTTGCAGATTTTTTTTTAGTGCAATTTTGCATGTTTTACAGCATATGAATGTGCATTGTGTTCTGCGTCCTGATTGGCTAAGGGACTGTAGACCATTGTCAATCAATCTCCTCTGTGCTGTGTCTCCTGTACAGTACAGAATGTGTTCTTCTCACCAAATTTACATAAATGTTCAATCTCTTGCAGTGTGACTCTTAAGTGTTGTATGTTTGACAGTTTTCTCCCCAACAAAACCCACAATGTCGACAAAACGTTCTGCACCAACAAAGGCACCTGCGGTCGCACCCGAAAGGCAGAGGAAGATACTAACCATCGCACAAAAAGTTGGATAATTGTAAAAAATAAAGCTGACTACTTCGCGGATTTCACCTATTGCGAGTTATTTTTAGAACACAACCCCCGTGATAAACGAGGGACCACTGTATTGTGATCTCCAGCAGTGATATGTGGACCATTTTTATTGCTACCAGCTTTAAGGTCTGCTGTAAATACAAAAAAAAAAACAAAAAAAACACCCATATGTTCAGCTAACAGGTCAGATCATGCCTCATATACCAGCATATGTGTGTGTGTGTCCTGCCAGTGGTGAGATTTGGTGGCCTTTATTTTCCAGTCGTCCTCCTTCTGCAGTGTGTCAGACACACCTGAGCCGTTTGTCATAATTACATCTGACACTGGAAACTTCTCCTGTCACACTGAAAACTACTCCTATCGAGTAACTTGCGCTGTAGTCACCTGCGAGCAATCACTCATCTCCTTTTTCATGTCCAACGGAACACACACACACGCACACACACACACACACACACAAATATGCGCACACACACACGCACACAGATATACATCTCAACACATGATACCTTCAACTCCATATCCACAGAGAGGCCATTCTATCACCAGAGCTTGCTGTGCAAAGCTGCAGCAGAGCAATATTTTCATAATGACTTGGGAGATTTGTAGAGAGGTAATGGTGGTGGTGGTGAAGGAGGTGGGGGTTCTGGAGAGCAGACATGATGTAAAATAACTTAACTGCTTCGTAAAGTGCAATAGGGTAAGAGATGGAGGGGGGGGTAAAGTGGGGAAGAGGAAGGAGAAGATCCCGTGAGGAAAACGTCCAGGCTAAGGACCACAGTTGGACTGTACAAACCATACAAGCTCTGCGCCAAAATCAACACAAGCTCAGTCAGCAGATGCTGGTTTAGTTGCTGCAAATTTAGGTTTATTTTTTTCTCGACTGGATCCTTTTCATATGCAGGCAAACATGTATGAACTTGCTCTTTTTTTCACCCTTTACTCCCTGCTGAGCACTGCAAGGATGATGTAGTTTTGGAGGCTAACGACAAGTCCTGCATGCAAGTTTTGCTAATGCCGAGCTAGTGCTGGACATACTGTCTTTCTGGCACCATCTACTGTCATTCTGGAACTGGGGGGGGGGGGGGGGGGGGGGGGGGCTCCTGTACAAGTTGTTTGTCTAGTTTATATTCTTTAAACCAGGGCTGTCAAACTCATTTTAGTTCAGTTCCACATTCAGCTAAATTTCATCTGCAGTGGGCTGAACCTGTAAAATAATAACAGAATAATAGATAAATTATGTCAACTCCAAACTTTTCTCTATGTTTTAAAGCGAAAAAAGTAAATTTACACTACGAAAAGGTTTACATCTGCAAACTATCCTTTCAAAAGATGTGAATAACATGAACTAAAAAAAATAAACGTAATTTTAACAATATTCTGTCTCAGTTTATCATTTCTACTTGTACATTAGGGATGTAACGATATGAAAATTATCACGGTTATCATTATTATCGCGGTATTATTGAAATTGTGCTCAAAATGTTCAAAAAGTACTGATACACACACTGAAAGAATTTAACCAAGTTGTATTTTGGAAAAAAAAACAACAAAACAAATAAAATAATAGGCACAATGTCCTTTCTGTTGCAGAAACATTCAAATATTAACCCTTAGTGGTCTGAGCCTATTTTGTCCATTTTTCAGTCCTGTTGATTTGGCCTTTATATACTATAGAAACACGTTTACTATACCCATGTTTAGGATCTGTTTTTTCAGCACAACTTCATCTATATCTGTCTATTATGTTTTCACTTTAACCTACTATAAAAACATAAAAGGACAAAAAACACACAAAAAATATATAAAATCCAATTTGAAAAATGTATAGAATTTGTTGCATAAACACACAGATGCTTAACGAACCTTTTCAAAGACTTTAAAAGTGAATATTGGTTCCAAATATTAGGTATAGAAAATTAAAATTGTAATAAATTAAAACTATACTCAAATATTTGACATAAAAGTAGATCTTTACATAGGGTTTTTTCCCCTAAAAGTGCGGTAATCAAACACGGTTATCATGAGAATTAGAATTTAAACGGTAATACTAACCGCTTGTTCATTGTTCTGGCTTGAAGTCAAAGGACAGGAGTGAGTATTTAAACTGTTATGTTCAGTTATTTGATGATGAGAATGGGGGTGGGATTAAATAAGTTTTTCTTCTTCCCACTCCTTTTCGAGTATACATGAATGATTTCTTTTTTTAATTTGAATTTGCATGTATTCTGTAAATGCTCAAAATAAACAAATGAAAAAATAAAGAGTTTTTGAGCTTCTGTTCATAAATAAAACTTTTTTCTTGACCAACTGTTCAGTTACAGTCAGCACTTGACTGATAATCTATTGTAAAGTGGAAATAAAGAAAGAAAAAGAAAGAAAGAAAGACTACATTGTGTTAAAAAAAAAAATACTATAGTATTAACTTGTCTCGGGTGACACAGTGGTGCAGTGGTTAGCACTGGTGCCTCACAGACAGAAGGTCCTGGGATCAATTCCAACACCAGTCGATGGGGGGTGGGACTTTTCTGTGTGGAGTTTGCATGTTCTCCCCGTGTCTGCGTGGGTTCTCTCCAGGTACTCTGGCTCCTCCCACCATCCAAACACATGCACTGATAGGTTAATGGGTTATCTAAATCACCCATAGGTGTGAATGTGACAGCGATTGTCTGTCTCTATGTGTTCAGCCCTGAGATGAACTGGCAAAATGTCCAGGGTGAACCCCACCTTCGCCCGTAAGTAGCTGGGAGAGGCTCCAAGCGACCCCCGTGATCCTGGTGAGGATAAAGCGGGTTCAGAAAATGAATGAATGAATGAACTTGTCTTAGATATTTTCTTATACATTGAATCAGATGGTTCCAATAATCAAAAGGTGATCTGGTATTAGAATGTAGTAGCCCAAAGCATTATTTACCACAAAATCACAGGTGGCCTGACTTGAGCTTTTGGAGTGACACACCTGGTCTGATGCCAGCGACAGTACCAGATCACACTTTTCCAGTTTGGAGGTTGGCTTCAGCTTCAGGTCGTGCATTGGAAATGTCATCTGTCATTGTGCACATCAAAGGTAGGTCTATAAATACATTCTGACTGTGGCCCTCTGCCTTCAGCTTTACCAGCTTGAGAAAATGAAGGAGGTGTTTTGGGGGGTGGGGGGGTAGGCTTCACCACAAAATTGACCCGGGTCGGAAATCATGCTGTTTTCTTTGACTCTCAAATGGGGGCTTTTTGAACAGAGCAAATGGTTGAAAAAACAAAGGCTATGAATGTCCCGCATATTTCATAATCAGACGTAATACTGCAGCACACCTGCACAAACAGCAGACGCACTGTAGCCTCCTGTATATGGGCCCTCATGCAGACAGCAACAAGCCCCTTGGCAGTTTATACAGCAGGCTGGACCATGTTTGGCCTACAGTGCAGTTACATATAAAAGTTAAAATTTCCACACTGAGCAAAATCTAAAAGAAGCATTTAACCTGAGTACAAGCTGCAGCGCTCAACCACTTGGATAACGACACAGCTGAAATAGCAAGAACAGTGTGGTTAAGATGTTGATATAAAGAAATCAGAGCGGTTACTGCACGTGTGCGCGCTGCCTCGTCCACAGCTGCTGGAACTAAAGCTGTAAGGCCGTCCTTTCACTGAGCCGTCAGGTGGTTAACAGCAGAGCCACATGGAACAGGCTTTAGCGTTCATGTTCACGGTTCCCAAACTCTTTCAGCCAACGATAGATAGAAATGTTGCATCTACCAAGGACACAAACTTACACAAATATATGACTTGCCATTACATTGCATTTCTTTCCGACTCGTCACTGTCAACACAACGCTGACCACAGGCGGCCTATTCTACATCAGGCCACAATGACGTTTGAGCCAGCATGAAACTGGAGCACGTTCTCTTCCAAATGATGTTCATCCTTTTTTTTTTTTTTGGTACTTTATTTTCTATTGTTTTAATATAAGGCACAAAACAAACAGAAATGGTCCCAGGTCCATTCAGACATTTACAGACTGTTTACTGTCCACAGATTGAATGAAAAAGTCCCATTTTTTCCAGGACTTCACACCCTTGTGCTGTTGTAGGCGGAGACTGTATGTCATCATTTCCATTGAATGGATCTGGTTGACAATTTTTAATCACCAAGGAAATTGAGGGAGGGTCCTTTTTAAGCCAATATTTGGTGATGGCTTTTTTGCCTGCGGCAAGCAGTGTTCTAAACAGATATATGTCACTTTCCCATAATTCCTCTGGGGGAATGCTAAAAAACAAAGTAGCCAATGACATATCAAAATGAACACCAAAAACTGAATACATCAGTTTAATTTTCTCTCCCCAAAAGCCGACAAAACCAAAACAGGAGCAGAACACGTGTTCGATCTGCCTCCAGTGAACCACACTCCCTCCAGCAGGAAAAATGAACTCCAGAAAAATGTGACTTTCGTACAGGTGTAATAAAGAAATGGCCCAGACATTTCCAACACAAACCCCTCCATGATAGTGAGTTTGTAGTACAGTTTGGAGATTTCCATCCCTCTGACCAGATCTCATTTGGTATTTCCTCGTGCAGGTCCTTCTCCCACTGATTTTTTCGTGAAAATATATCTCATTGTCTTTTGAATTCAAAGCTGTATAAATTTTACCAGTGACGTTTTTGTTACTGGAACCTTTATAGGCGTCCACCAGTATTTGAATTTGGTGAGAGGGAGTCTCTGCCATAGAACATTGTATTTCCTTTACAAAGTAATGACGGAGCTGGAGATATCTGAAAAAATCATGTTCATCCATTTTTTGGAACTGCTTAGTTCTGGCACCCCTGTGACTGCTTAGCTTCCTTTTCTGTTTCTTCCAGCTCCCTTTGAGTGAGGCGGGGAACAAACAGCGCTAACAGCCTGTTTGAGTTCAAATGCACTTTTCAGGAAATTGTCTACTCTTCTTTTTGTCTCTTGCTCCTTTTTCTTCTTTTTGCATTTTGAAGCTCTACTTACAGCTAGGGATGTAACGATATGAAAATTTCATATCACGGTTATTGTGACCAAAATAATCACGGTTATCATTATTATTGTGATATTGTTGAAACTGTGCTCAAAATGTTCAAAAAGTACTAATACACACACTGAAATAATTGAACCAAACTGTATTTTGAAAAATAAATAAATAAATAAATAAAATTACATAATAGCCACAATGTATCTTCTGTTGCAGAAACATTAAAATATTAACATGTAAACAATCAAATACACAAATGTGCATTAAAGATGGAACCTTATGGACACTGTTTGACCATTTTCCAGATAAAGTCTGAGTTGTTTGAGTTTCAGAACTATAGAACGATAGAACGATAGATCGATAGATAGGACGATAGATAGATAGACAGACAGACAGACAGATGCTGCTTCTCCAGGAAATGAGCAGTACCATTAGTTTCCAAAGTGTGGTAATCAAACTGGGTTATCACGATTATTAGAATTTTATTGGTAATACTAACCGTTGGGAATTTTACCGTGGTTTATCCTTATACTGGTAATCGTTACATCTCTACTTACAGCCTGATTACATAATCTTGTAATTTTTCCCGGTCTTCAGATTTTGTTCAGGACTGTATGAACAGTGAGAAATTTTAGTAGACATTTTAATAAAAGAGACATTTTAATCAACAGAATTATGACTGTGCCAACTAGATTTTTTCGTGTTGAAATGTTCAAATGGCAGCGTAATGCAACTATTATGCAAGCTAGTTAGCTTCTCTGTGAATTTGCTTTTCTTTCATGATGTGTATTAAACTGCTGGTGAGGAGCCACTGTATGTATATGACTAACCCAGTGTTTCCCAACCAGTGTGTCGTGGCACATTAGTGTGCCGTGACAAATCATCAGGTGTACCATGGAAAATTAACCAATTTCATCTGATTGGTTCTGTAAGTGAGTAGTGTCATATAGATACATACACCTGCACACACCAGTGATCCACTCTACAACAACAGTCTCCTGTGCACCTTTGTTAAATAAAAGTGAAAGTGAACCGGCCCTGATGCGGTGCGTTCTGTTGATGAAGCCCCCCCTCACTAGTGATGCGTGTTAGTTATGCGAGTTACCCACGAACCCCGGGCATCGGGTTGGGGAGTGATAAGCCTCCCATACTACTAAACAGCCCTCAATCTGGGGGTCTGTCCAAGGGTCGCTGATGCATCCCTCTCAGCTTTCTTGTTCCAAACGACCTGCGACAATGTTGCCTGTGCACCCCCGATGCCCCCCCAGAAAAGACACTCAAAGCTATTGAGGAGGATTCATGTGTGTCTTTCTTCAATTCCTGCAAAAATATCAGCTTTGTGTTCAACTAAACAGGCCCAGGTTTCACACTGAGGACGTAAATTGAGACAAGGTTTGCATTATATTTCAATAAATATGTTTTTTGTGAAATTTTTTTTGGTGGTGTGCCTAATGTAAAATATGTGCCGTGGCTCAGAAAGGTTGGGAACAAGGTTCTAATACTTTTGGGATTTTTCATTATAGTTTAGTTTTATTTAGTTTTGACTTTTTTCTCTAATTCAGTTAGTTTTAATTCATTTTTGGAGCAGGTTTGCTAGTTTTAATTAGTTTTAGTTTTTTTTCTGTGCTTAGTTTAAGTTTTTTTAGTTTTGTCGTCTCTTTTCTCTTCTTCTCCGTTGTATTCAAATAAATCCCAGACAGGACTCTGCTGCTTTCTCCCAACTTTAGTCTCCATGTTTCCAGGTAGAGTGGGGACCAGAAGACGACTGGAAACCACAAGTGAACACAAGTGATGGACCGTCAAGTGTCGTATGGTGCCGCTAGCTAAAATTGCTCGTGCAAAATAAAACTATTTCATTTCAATGACATTGACAAAAACGAAAACAAACGGAATTTCATCCATAACTTTTATATGTTTTAGTTTGTTTTGTAAACACACAATACAGTTTCAGTTAGTTATCGTTTTTTCTTTTAATTATAGTTTTATTTCAGTTAACGAAAATGTTTTTACAATTCTAGTTTTCGTCATTTCGTTCATTTTCATTAACGATGATAACCTTGGTTGGGAAACGCTGAACTAACCAGTAAATATTCTACTTCTATCCAGGAAATAAACAGCACCCTTATACGGACCAATGGACTTTCTTCCCAACATTGAGCTTCCAGCGCAGCGTCCAGGGCCTGTTTGGACCATCCATCTGGAACACAGTTCCACACAGGCTGAGGCACTGCAACAGGCCAAAAAGAAAACACAGATCCAAAAAACACAGCCGCAACCAGTCACTCAGGCAAAATGGCATCCTGGTGTTTCTCAAGAGCCTTGTGTCAGACTCCTTCTACTGCCAGCAGCTTGGAAGCTTCACACGGAAAACACAAACAATTCCTTCTACAGTCCAGTCATTCTCCCACAGTCGGAAAACATGACGGACCGGTGATGATCAGAGAGGCTTATGCAACCAGAAGCCCCTGCTGTTCCGCTCCCAGGGGTGACTAATACTGTTAGATTCTTATCATAGCGTTGTTTGAGTCATGAAATAATGTGTGTGCAGATGTACATGTACTGGGTGTTTGCACAACTGCAGCAGTCAGTAATATAAACAGACAGGTGATGTGACAGTAATGCCGTTAAATACAGTTAAGTCAAAACTGAGAGGCACGTTTCTCATGGCAGTTGGTACCTGTAGTGTGCCTCAGTGTTTCTGCTCCTCAAAATGACCTTCAGCAGGAGTAGCAGCACTGGGCGGGAACATTTTGCAAATGAGCAGTAAAGGAGACCAGTTCTGGTTGGAACCATCTCACCAATCTAGGATGAAAAAATAGGGGTCAGTGTTTATCTACGTCTCCTTAATGCTACATGGTTAGTATGAAGCAGTGGCGGCTGCTCGTCTTTCAGACAGGGGAAGCTCATTGTCGGCTTACATCAAAAAAAAAAAGTCAAGTTATTTAAACATAAATTCATCCTTCCGTTCCTTTTTAAGAAAATGGTCAGTGACCTTATTGTACCAACTAAACAAGAAAACATTGAAGTTATGTTAAATTGAAACAAGGAAGTCCAATGTGTGTTTTCTTTCCAGGTCAGTAAATGAACAGTTCATTTGGTTTCTCTGATTTCACAGCAGAATGTGTGACAGTATTGAACTGAACTGTGTCAGTGAAGGAGCAGATCTCAAAATACCTGTCAATCAAACGGGATTCAGCCTTTGGACTGATCCTCCAATCGGCACATGTAACGCTGGCGTCTAGCCCGGCCGAGCTCCGCCCACAGCTCCATTCACCCCCAGAGATGCCCGGCATCCGGGGGCGGGACAACATTGTGGCATTTATCCAATTATCGTCAGTTTTAAGTCAATGAAAAAAACAGTTCCACTCAGTCCCATTGAAGTGCATGGACGCTCAGCGTCTACAGACAAATGCACTGAGCAGAGACCGAATGAGAAAACACAGACACGGGAATGGAGGAGAAGCGAACAACATCCAGTCCACTGATTTGGGATAAGGCTGATTCTGAACCAACTCGTCCTTGAGATGAACGTGTTCCAACACATTTATAGTCAATAAAATGTCAACACAATCGTACACATTTAACCATTTAATTTTCAGAATTTCAGGGGATGCCGGGCTTCCCTTGCAGTCTGTGAGAAATCGCCACTGGTATGAAGAATTATGACTATTAGAACCTTGGTATGAAGCAGTGCAGACCACCGCCAGAGGAAGTGAAAACCAAACTTCTGTTTCATTTGTCTTTTCTCTTCCTGCTGAAGCTAAACTTTTAAACCTTACCAGAGAAAACGCTGCAACATTAGTATCACAGTAGTGTTCCCTCTGTTGTCTCCATGTTTGTTATTCCTGACTTTCTTCTTCTTCATTAAACTTTCCTCTTCTTCGTGGTATTTGTCCAGTATGGTTAATTCAGACCGGCGCCCCCTGGTGGATTAATTGACAAACATGCATTCCAACACATTAAATGTCAGTAGCAGCACTTTGTTCCAGTCAGACTAATGACAACGACAATAAAGCACATTTACAAAAGGAACGAACAACTGGAATGGGATTATTAAGTACTCGGTATCGGCAAGTACTCAAATGGAAGTACTCGGTCTGGAAAAAAGTGGTATCGGTGCATCCCTAAAGGGTCCCATGTGGGTTTGTCTGCAGTTTCCATGGTGACCCCACATGGGTTTGCCCATATCATAATCAGAATCTTTTTATTGTCATTGCACCAAGTACAACGAAATTGAGGTAAAGCTCTCAGGTTTAGTGCAAGAATTTACAGACAACAAATATCAGAAAAACAACAACAAACATCAGTAAAGGGCACAATTATTTACATTAAAAAATAAAAAGTATTGCAAACTAAGATATTTGTAAAACATAGAATTTAAGTCGTGCAAATGACATGAAAGATAAATATAAATAATAAATAATATGAGATATTCAGGTCTCTGATTCTGATATGGGCAAACATGTGCGGTCACCATGGAAACTGCGGACAAACCCAAATGGGACCCTTCTATGCAGCCCAGTTGTAACCCTTCTGGAGCCCACGTGGACATGCTGGATGGGGAAGAAACATATGCAGATTCTAGGGGGAAAAAACAAATTTGAGGTAAAAAAGTTACATTTCCATCCAAGATTATATTTTGTTTAGTACTAATATTCTTGTAGATAAAAATTGTATGTTAAATTATACAACATTTAAGTTTGTCAGATAAAAGGTTCCCTGTTATAATATTGAACCATGATGCTACTACAGCAGCTAATTTTACACAAAGCACTGAGTGATGTGGCCCAAAAACTCAAACTCAATTGCATTTCTGTTCACTTGTAGATGTCAGGACAACAACACAAATAAGATTATTAAAGTTTTCTTCAGTAAAACTATGTCATACATGAGAAAGAGAACAGGACAAATTTAGTATTGTTGTTGTGTAAGAAATGTCTTCAGAAGAAAAATCATAATTTTTACAATTTAGCCATTTTTCGTGATTTTCAGAACGTAAAAATGTAATTCTTTACATTAATTTGATAGCCACACACACACACCTATGCACACCTATACATTGTTTTTTGACAGGCCGAGAGGTTCTTTACACACATACACACATAATTGAAATATATTGCAATCCATTGTACTACGGCCATGGTGTCAAACTGTGAAGCTTTGTAATGCTGCATAGATGTTCTTGGAGGAAACAATTGTTAAGCACAAGTCACAGAAATAAAAGCATCATTTTTACCTTTTCTTTTGTAGTGAAAATGAAATAAAAAATGTCAATTTCCTTTGAAACCGTAACATATTTCTTTATAATTTTTTATGCTTTGTTCTGCAGTACTTGAAGCAGTTCTTTTCCCTCAGTAAAGCTCTTTTGGGACATTTCATGTTGTGGCTTTTTTTCCAACTGTTCAAATGTACCCCAGTGTGTACACAGTAGGTTCTAACACAGGAACACCAGACATCATGACCTCTATATTCTTCTACCTTTCTATGTTTGTGAGCTGTAACTCAGAAAATGAGTGAAACAGAAGTGTTCCGACCATCCCCAGTCTGTCCTTCACATCCTCCACTACTGACAGTTCCAGTGCATTCAGGGGGTTAAGAACAACCTGCGTGAAGTTGGCCCCCCACCCAACGAAAATCTCTGGGGAAATAGTCTCATTCGCTTGTGCTGGTTTGTGCTGGTTTGTGCCGGTTTGTGCCATTAAAATTTTCATTTGTGCTATTATAGTTTTTGAGTCATTAACAATTCTTTTATATGTCATTCTGAGGTCAGCCAGCCGCCCACTTACTCCAAAATTAACCAAAATGGTGGCATTTGTTTGTGCTGGTTTGTGCAGTTAAAATTTTCCTTAGTGCTGTTATGGTTTTATAGATATTACAAGATTTATTTTCAGATGATGACATCACACAGCCCCCCATTTCCTCAAAATCGAGCAGAAGTGGTTGTGTTTGTGCTAGTTAGTGCTGTTAAAATTTTCATTTGTGCTATTATGGTTATGGAGTTATTAACAATTCTTTGAAAGGTCATTCTGAGGTCAGCCAGCCCCCCAGTTGCTCCAAATCTACCGAAATGGTGGTATTTGTGCTTCATTTGTGCCGTTAGCATTAACCCCGTCTCCCTCCGCTCCAAGTAAACTACAAGAATGGTTTTGTCCGTGTTTCCTGTTCATTAAAATGCATTAAAAACAGTTGAAGCACAAACTAGATTCTAGAGGTTATGTTTTGGTCCACGCTCGTCTTTTTTCACCCTATTTCTGTCTATTTGGGTGCGTTTTTTGAGGGGCTGTGTGACGTCATCGGCTAAAAATAAACCTTGTAATATCTATAAAACCATAACAGCACAAACGGAAATTTTAACTGCACAAACCAGCACAAACAAATGCCACCATTTCGGTTAAATTTGGAGCAAGTGGGGGGCTATCTGACCTCAGAATGACCTATAAAAGAATTGTTAATAACTTGATAACTATAATAGCACAAACGAAAATGTTAACGGCACAAACCAGCACAAACAAATGAGACTATTTTATCCAGAGATATTCACTGGGTGAGGGGCCAGCTTCACGCAGGTTTAAGAACATCCTGTGTCTACTCAACGCAGATCTGTAGTGTGTTCACAGCAGTTCTACTTTCAACACAATGCACAAAGGATACGAAGGAGCTGCACAGCTGAAAGGAATTTAAGTTAACGGTGCATGACGGGGAAACAGCTCCAGAATGCCTCAAAAACAGAACGATAACTGTTACCATTTCTGCACAAACATTTGCTATTTGTGGCTTTGTGAAGCCAGACGTGTTGAAGCTGAAGCTTATTATGAAATAAGGACATAGCATTCGATCATCACTTCTAACCTCAATGACTTTTATTTACCGAAAAAGAACCACAAGTCCACACCCACAATCCGTAATTATTTACTTTTGTTTTCATTCTAATCCCATCTAACATTTACTAATGTAAAACAGCACAGGCATTTGGACCAGATGCCTCTTTAACTGTGTCTTTATGACAGATTAAGAAACAGATGTTTTGACATCAAGCCTCCATCAGGCTGAAATGACACCATTTCCCCAGTGATTCAGTGGATGCCTTTACTATCCCATGTGACTTCTAAATCAGTTCTTGAAAACAACACAGTGAAGTAACAGACAAGAACAATAGGCCTCATGTACACCATCCCTGACTAAAAATAAAACCAGTAACAGACAGGCTTTCCATGTTTAACACCAGTGTTGGGCAAATTACTTTAAAAAAGTAATTAATTATAGTTACTTTCCCCAAAAAATTAATTGAGTTAGTAATGGAATTACTCTTTCATAAATATAATTACTTACCAGGGAAAGTAATTATAGCATTACTTTTTTGAAAAATCTTCAAATATATAAAAGGAAACTGATTTCTGAGCATGTTTCACAGGTCAGTTTCATAGAGTAGAACAGCAGACAGGTACTCAAGACCAGGACTGGGGTGAGGCTGGGGTCCACCAGGGTCCGGCTGGGGTCCACCAGGGCCAGGCTTTTCCACCACATCAGTGCATATGTGCATTTATAGAAGCAGATGCTCCTCCAGTTAATCCCACATCTGCACTTTGTCCAGTCGCTCCTCCCTGATCCAGCGGTAAATGTCTTCAGTCCAGTCAGTCAGACTGTCACTGATAACTCCTCCCCTAAATTTGCTGATAACTCCTCCCCTAAATTTGCTGATAACTCCTCCCCTAAAGTAGCTGATAACTCCTTCCCTAAATTAGCTGTGCTCGTAGCTGCGTTCAGGTGCCTGTGGCGTACTGGGACAACTCAAACTCGCAGATGTCATTAGTGGTTCAGGTGAAGGGGGCGTGGACAACTCAGACTCATGGACACACAGGTGAAGCATGAAGGCAGTGTGGGTAATCTGAATATGAGAACAGCTCGTAAACGAACAGCTCGTAACGAATCGGTTCTTATCGTTCACTGAAAAGAGCCGTTCAAAAGACTCGACTCATCCGTGAACGTCACACCTCTGGTGCCTGTCTGAGCGAGTCAGGACAGATAACAGCTGTTAGATCTCAGTGCATAGTCACGCACCACATTTCACTGCCGGTAACGGCGTTGGAACATTTCAAATAGTAATTCATTAGATCACCTGTTACTGGAAAACAATAACAGCGTTAGTAACACCGCTATTTTTAACACCGTTATTCCCAACACTGTTTAACACACATCACCAATGCTAAAATCATTAGCAGTAAGGCCAGGCCGCTCACACAACAACAGTTGGTTGGTTGTAACATCTTGGTCAGCATACATTTCTTCCTTAGGGTGGATCCTTAGTACTAAGTAATCCTTTGTCTGTGATCAGATCAAGTCAAAATATATTTTTAAAAAAATGAGAGAGACAAATCCGGACTTATTCTTGGAGCTTCCAACAAAAGAGCACACTAACAACATGTTTCTTTGCTTCAAAAATTAAATGCATGATGTCCAGCTGAATGGACATTTTTGCAATCTCACAAAAAATAGGTTAATAAAAAAATATTCAATCGCATTATGTTTTTTAATGCCTAAAGAGGAATAAAAACACTGGGGAAAAAAATCTTGATCTTGATGGCTCTCATAATTCATGCATGAAAGGGTTAATGTGTAAATAGGTCATGACAATCAGTGTTTATTGAATGCAGCTAACTCTAAAGTGCAAAATGCAACAATTCTCACTTACACATAACTGCACAATAATGAAAACAGTATTATGGTTATCATACTGCCTGGCCCAAATAAAAAAAGGAAATAGTTCAGATCCTTCCATTGGATAATTACTGCAGTGATTAACATGTTTTGGCTTCAACAAACAGTTTAACCCTAACTAATGCAGTGAGCAGCTTCTCAATTCTTAAACAACCATCAGTTTGATAGAGAGCATAAAGATTGGACTGTGTTTGAGTGGGAAAAGGTCATATGGTCTGATGAGTCCAGACTGACCCTGTTCTAGAGCGACGGACGCATCAGGGCAAGAAGAGAGGAGGGGGAAATGATTCCCCATCAGTAGAAGCCTGTGGGGCAGTGTTAACAACGTTTTGTGTGGAAAAATAAAATGACGGAAATAAATGTGACATTGTCAGAGTTTATTGAAATGATGCCACGTTGAATGTGTGCCCCGATCAAAGTTAAAGGTCCAGTGAAATATTGGTGTGGGGCCAGGTTGTGTATGTTAACCCTTTCATGCATGAATTGAGAGAGTTGTAGTCAAGATTTTTTTTTTTCCTGAGCGTTTTTATTCGAGGCATTAAAAAAAACAACGCAATTGTAATAGTTTTTATGAATCCATTTTTCATGGAGTTGCAAAAATGTCCACTCAGCTGCACACCATGCATTAAATTTTTGAAGCAAAGAAACGTATTTACTGATAAACTGTGAAAACTATGAAATAAAAACTTTTACTGGAGCTAATCTGATGTTTTCTCACATTTTAAACATACACTAATACTAGTCATTACTCACTTCATGGAGATAATATGCAAAAAAAAAAAAATTAAAAAAAAAAAAAACCCTGTTAATTACAGTTTAATAACAATAACTAGCAACTGATTTCCACTCAAACATGTTAGTGCAGATCAGGTTTATACAGAACAGTAAAGTTGCAGTAACAGTATGAATTGCAGTGTATGCGATGGTGCATGCACTGCAAAAATCTAAATCTGACCAAGTGTATTATTCTCATTTCTAGTCAAAATATCTCATCACACTTCAAGTAAGACAGAATCAGCTAAAGAGTTTTTTTTTTTTTTTTTGCTTAATTCAAGCAAAAAAAAATCTGCCAGTGGAACAAGTGAAAATTATCTTGGTAAGATTTCTTGAAATCAGATTTTCCAGATCGATTGTCTAAAAATCAGTTCTTATATGTCACTGAGAAGTTCCTCTTTAGGTGATTCTGTCTGATTTTAAGTGTGATGAGATATTTGGACTAGAAATAAGAAAAATATACTTGGTAAGATTGAGATTTTTGCAGTGTGAGTGTCCAATGTGTTGGCTGATATGGAACTAAAACAACAAAATCCATGAATATACAAGAGAACAGCTGGAGAACAACTGTCCACTGCAGTGACCACTATGCATGAAAAGGTTAACATAGTGCATAAGAACTTGTTCTAAATGTCTTGCCTCGTAAAATAATCTTTTTTTTTTGCTATTAGATCCTCCTAATTCCCCATAAATCTTACATACTGGACCTTTAACTAGAAACAGTTAGGACTGTGGATTATTTGCCATAACACCACATATAATAAAAAAAAACACAAAAAAATTGGATATTCTGTATGTTCTGTACATATAATCACTGGAATCAGGGACACTACATATGGTAAGCCTTTAAAAGAAGTATTGCAAATGACATTTTTTTCCCCAATATTTTGTCATTATGGCTTTCAGGGGGTCTAAATTGTCAATCAACAACCAGTGTCAACATCCATTAGAAATGAAACTGTAAGAGTCTCTTCAGCTTGTAATAAATTGTACCAAATGGAAGACTATAAATACACATAAAAACAGACTTTTTGTGTCACTAGTCAGTCAGTGCATCTTTGGTGGCCGAATGAGTGCCAGAGGTCATGTTTACTGTGGGGAAACAGTGCGAATAAAACATGTAGTTCAGAAGGAGCCAACAGGGCCCAGTGTAACAGCATTTAGATCCCATCAAAACCGAATTATGATGACGTTAGAATGTGCTAAGTGCAAGGATTCCCACTTCAAAGTAGGGAATGAGGACGGGCCTGGGCTGCAGTACAGTGTGGCGTCTGTTTGAAACTTAGCGGACCATGTTAAGACACAACGCAGACTGGGGCCCTCAGGGTTTTCTGGACTCAAAAGCCAGCTGGCACGGGGCGCATTGGACAAATAAGACACTCTGATCATTGCCCAAGAACCTGCATGTGAAAAAAGCCAAGTTCCTTTCCACTTGGATTTGAAATTAAGCAGGGATGACACATGTGCATGAATGAAAAAATAGACACATACACAGTAAAGGCCTGTTGAAGAGAGGTGGATGGAGGATCCATGTTGAATGGGCCCAGTGCAGCTCAGCTCAACTCCAACTCCTCCTCCATGGACTGCAAGAGACGCAGCAGCGGCAGCACATTAATTTTAATAACTGCTCTTATTTTCTCTCCTGCCAGAAGCTATTATCATAATTCACACTCTGTCAAGTACCTGGAAAGCAAAGCCGTTAATAGTCCTGGACACCCTGGACACAGAATCAACACAAAGAGAGGGCAGAGGTGTGAAAAAAGCTAAGAGGAGGGGCATTACTGTCCAGAAGCGAAGAGAATCAGCCTGTTATCCAATCATCTGAAATGCAGGGTGATATAAATTGATTATTTACAGTGCAAACAATAGTTTGAATATGGAAAACAGTTCCCCCTAAAATGGGCGAGGCAGTGCGTGGAACATTTGTTCTTGGCAGGATCCTCACTTACCTCAGGCCTAGATCTGTTCTGCCCTAACAGTCATGAAAACATTTTTTTTTTTTACCAGAGCTTTACACTGATACACTATTGCGCAAATTGGCACGCCACAATTTCAACAACAGACTTTGCAGTTGTTTATCTTGCACACAGGTGTCAAACACCTGGCCCGGGGGCCAAAACTGGCCCGCAAAAGGGTTCAATCCGGTCCCTGGGAGGAATTTGTGAAATGTAAAAATTACACTTAAGATATGAACAATCAAGGATGTTCAATCTAAAGTGGGTCAGACCAGTAAAATACGATCATAATAATCTATAAATAATGAAAAAAAGCTAAGTTTTTCTTTTTGTTTTAGTGTCAAAAAAGTACATTACACAAAAATGTTTACATTTACAGACTGACTTTTCACAAAAAATATGAACAACCTGAAATGTCTTAAGAGAAGGATGTAGTATTTTAACAATATTCTGCCTATTATTAAATGTTTTGTCCATTTGTAGATCCACTGTGATCTGTAAGTTGGGATGCACATGTATAAATGATAAACTGAGGTGTAATATTGTTAAAATTACACTTATTTTTTTTAAGAATTTTCAGGTTGTTCATATTTGTTCATGTTACATTCAAGTACGGTTCGTAGATGTAAACATTTTAATTACAGAATTTGACTTTTTTCACTCAAAAACAGAGAAAACTTTGGAGTTGATATTATTTCTAAGTTCTTATCCTATTATTTACATTTTTTTTTACTGGTCTGGCCCACTTTATTTCATATTAGGCTGTATGTGGAACTGAACTAAAATGAGTTTGACTGCCCTGATCTAGCAGATCCCTCCATTATTCCTCCTAAACACATTGAACTGCATTTTGACACAAAGTTCACAGTGATGGAATGAAACTAAAAACTCAATTACTAGAGTACTGTTAATTACAGATCCAACATGTCCTTCCTGTCCAACAGATACCACATTTTCCCCAATAAGATGATTCTTAATGTTGGAGCTAAGTTGAAAAATGACATGTTCCTTTATGCATTGAGAAAATTGTCCTTCCTGAATCAGCTGTTTCAAAAACCCTCCTTGATTAACTTGAAAATGTATTCTAACGTATATCTTCTGGACATGTTTTAGAGGAACATGGTTCATTATCATGTGAAAACTTCATATGATGCTTTTATGGAATATGATGCATTGTTATAGATGTACAGGTATAGTGCAGGACTGTCAAACTCATGTTAGTTCAGTTCCACATTCAGCTAAATTTGATCTGAAATGGGCTGAAGCAGTAAAATAATAACAGAATAATATACAAATAATGTCAACTCCAAACTTTTCTTTGTTTTAGAGCAAAAAAAGTCAATTTACATTATGAACAGGTTTACATCTACAAACTATCCTTTCAAAAGATGTGAATAACATGAACTGAAAAAATAAGTGTAATTTTAACAATATTCTGCCTCAGTTTATCATTTACACATGTACATTATAACTTACAGATCACAGTGGATCTACAAACACACAAAATATTTAATAACACACAGAATATTGTTAAAATTGTACTTTCTCTTAAGCCATTTCAGGTTATTCACATCTGTTGCAAAATTATACTTTGTTTTAGTGTAAATACATGACAATATTTACATTTATAAAAAAAAAACATTTGAAGTTGTCATTATTTATATGTTATTATGATAGTATTTTACTGGTTTGACCCACTTGAGATTGAATTGGTCTGAATGTGGAACCTGAACTAAAAGGATTGTTAATAACTTCGGTGTAATTTTTGCATTTCACAAATTCATCCCAGAGGCCGGACTGAACCCTTTTGGTGGGCTGGATTTGGCCCCCAAGCCGCATGTTTGACACCTGTGGTTTAGTATGAGGCTGTAATTTGGCTTCACATGGAACCCAGGACTAATTGCGCTACTTCAGTTTGCCACCTTTCCTAAGAAACAAATGCCCTTTGAGACGGTTTCACGGATTAATTGCATTAGCACACTGCAGCCTGAATAAAGGTCAAATCTCCATAGTGTTTGGTCCTGTTTGCTGTTAACTTGACTTCATTGTTAAACTAACTCCCAGCCTTCGCACTCGGTCCACTGTCATCCACTTGTTTCCCCAGGGCTGCTTGAAGTATTTTCCTCTTGGATGGTGCACTTCACTTCAAGTACTTTCCATTTACAGCCATGGTGGTAATGTTTTTGAAACATTCATCATTTTAGCTACCAAAGTAGTGCTTACCATCCTGTCAGTGGAGGATAGCTTCACTGTAAAAATGACTGTAGAATTAACACCAAAAAGTTGTAAAATTGCAACATAAAAAAAAACTGTCAATGACAATACAATGCAAAGTTGTTTATTTGAAAAGATTTTTGTGTTAATGATTGACTCAAATATAGCTGTAGTTTTTACAGGAAGAGTATGTGAACAAAACCAGATTTGTATGTAGAAATGATGGATTTCTATTGTTTTCAGAAAATAAAACTGTACATTGAAAAACAACGTGGTGCCGTTTAAATTACAAGACCATAATGTTGAAATAACGGCATATTTGCTTTTTTTTTTTAAATAAAAAAGTTATTAAAAAAAGTAAAAAATTTAATAATGTAACATTTTAAACTTGTAAATGAATGGGTTGGTAGAGTTGGTAGAGCTGCTCGTCCAATAACCAAAGGGTTGGTGGTTCCAGTCCTGGCTCTGACTGTCCATATGTCCAAGTGTCCATGGAAGACACTGAACCCTAAACTGGTCCCAGTTGAACCTGGTGGATTTGGAAAGAGCTGTGGACACCATGAAGGTGGAGAAAATGAGCGAAATAAGTGCAGTCCATTTACCATTTAAATCCACTGTTAAATCTACATGTTACTCCATAAATATGTTTACAGTTGGATTTGTTTTTACAGTATTGCTCTGGAAACCACAGCTGCCAGTTTTTTTTCCATAAAAACAGGATTTTTTATACAGTGTTGTTGTTACTCAGTACAGCTAATTAGCTTTTCTTAGCGCATTGTAGCTTAAGTTGTACATATGCTGATATTGAAGCAAATTATTACAAGACAGTAATTTTAAATCACATTTCACATTCCTTGTGTTTAAGGTATTTTCCAGCTGAATATACTTAACATTCATGTTGTTTAATGTTCATAGTTGCATCTGTGCAAGACAGTGTGTTTGGTGGTTGGTCACCATTATTATATTAACAAAATTTATCAAAACATCAGAATGTCAAATGTGTCAATGTTGAACTGAAGGGTTTTAGGTGGTCAAAGGTTGACTTCCCTTTGACCTTATACCTTATGAGTGCAGTATCTCAAAAATACCTTATTGAAATTTTTTCAGATCTGGTATAAACATTCACTTGGGTGGATTAAGGATTAACTGATCAGATTTTGTTGCTGGACAGAGGTCAGAGGTCAAGGTGATTGAAACATGGCAGAAACACTGCTATAACTGTTCATAATTAAACGGATGTCAACCACTCATAATAATGGGGTGGTTCTAGGCATGGGCATGGGGGGGGGGGCAATGCCCCCCCTAAATGCTCTGACTGCCCTACCAAACTGACCTGCTTTCTCCCATAATTAAAATAACTGAAAAATATTTCATTTTGTTCTTGTCAATCTGGCCAATTTGAAACATGCCACACTGAAATTATAAAAGTGTATTTACCTCAGACTGGTAGGTGTGGCCATATAAAAAGTGATACATAGCAGAGAGCAGAAGTAGGCTCCTTCACACAATCACTTGTCTCTGCGGACAGCTGAGTTTCAGTTAATGTTCAGATTTGATGTGATGCTTCTACATTTATCTGGTGGAAGTTTCTTGGTGTAGCGCCCCCTAGGTGGTTTAACCTATTACTGGAGTGCACTCCTGAGTTCTTTAAATAATTAACTTCTAATATCCTATGGTTAATCAATGCTCTAATACAGGGGTCAGCAACCCTGGTCCTAGAGAGCCACTATCCTGCATGTTTTAGATGTTTCCCTCTTCCAGCACACCTGATGGTCATTATCAGGCTTCTGCAGAGCTTGATGATAGGCTGATCATTTGAACCAGGTGTGTTGGAAGAGGGATACACCTAAAACATGCAGGATAGTGGCTCTCCAGGACCAGGGTTGCTAACCCCTGCTCTAATATGTGAAACTATCTCCCTCTAATATTCTAACATTAATTGTGAACTTACACCTTATAATACACGATACTAAAACAACAGATATAGGTTTCATTGGAAAGCTTGCCTACCAATATTGCGTTGTAAACAGGAAACCACGTGATCATGTGACGTGTGTGCAAAACCTCAATATTGTGTCTAGGTCCACATGTTGTCTGGGTTCATGTCAGAACTGTATGTCGTGAGCAATGTAAACACCAAAGCCAAATTCCTTGTATGTGTTCACATACTTGGCCAATAAAGCTGATTCTTGCAGCCAGAAACCAAATGGCCCATTCACGCCAGGACAAAAACACAACTCACAGGTAAGATGGCTGCCGTCCTCATGCACAGAGCAGGGACAATGGAAAGGATGGAGAGACGTCCTCAATGTAGCACGGTGAAACACAGGTGAATGGCACTCCTCGTCATCCACGGAGCCGCAGTTCAGTCTCCGAATCTCCCGATGCACAGCTGAAAAGACAGGACAACAGGCTGATGGTCCGCCAAGTCCAAAGCCGGTGGCGATAAACTAAGCTAAGCTAAGCTAATCAGGCCGACTAGCTCCAAGCTGCTAGCTCGTTAGAGACTTCGCCACAGTCCACATAAATCACTCACACACACTCTTACATTACTGCAACTGTTCCTGTAAGAGTCACTGGTCGTTTGTCTATGCACCTTTACAGAAATGTCACAAAAGTTGATGTTTTACCAACTTTTCATTGCTGCGATCACAGAGTAAACCCATGCGGTCCGTCCTCCCTTATTCCATCTCTCGCTTCCTGCTTCACCTTATTACGTCACTTCCTGTTTCCTTTATGTCACATCCTGACAACTGATTGAGTTAGGAAAACAAATAATAAACAAATAAAACATTCACAAACATTCGTGTAGTCTCTTTTAACATTCTTATAAACTTTTTTTAAAGACATTTCAACATATTTTCTCCCACAAAATTATAAACATTTTAAATGGCATTTTCAATAAAACAAAGGCACATTACACAAAATCCTTTTCTCTTATAAAATAGCATCGCTTCATTGCTGGCTGAATTTTAACTCTTTATTAACCTGTATGCTATTTAGTAAGCTTTGAACCCATTTATGAAATACAGTTGTATGTTCTTACCTAGGAAATTCAACAGGGTTACATTGATAATTGTTGTGATTCTTAAATTGGCTGTGTGTCTGTTGCCATCAGCATGCTGTTGGCTAACTTCTGTTCTGTACAGCACGGTGGCAACATTTGCTCCAGCAAGTTGGCTGACGCTTACTAACAATGTAGCAGCAGAGACAATTCATAACTTTAATTCCGCTTATATAAAGACAAAACTGCTTTGCGAGCTCAGACCGACAATAACTAAGACATATGTTGAAAAAAAAAAACATTTTCCATGAGCAGATTTAGTTACCACATCTGCAAACTTCATCTATTTCTAAGCTAGGAGCCCAGCCCTGTGTCAACAACTGATGGAAGCGCATTTAACATCAAGGCTGAGTTATGATCCCCTGCTGTCATTCAACGTTTTGCCCTCAGGCTGCAAACATGAGGCTGGACCTGTATTAATTAAACAGCAGTATAGCATTTATAGGCCTCTTCATTACATAGAATGAATTTGATAAAATTAATGATGAACAAGTGTGCTGTCACAAGGGGAGGGTTATCTGTCCAATCAACAGCTTGTAACCCCCCCCCCCCCCCAATTAAAGCAGTCTGGAAGCGGGCCTGTTTAATAATGGTTGGATAGGAGACACATCAGATTTCACCAAACAGTTCGGGTTTAAAACGACTTTGGAGGTTTTTCATGAATACCAAAGGAATGCTTACATAGTTTTTAGAATTCTGGCTGCAAATTAAACCAGCCATCACAATCTGCAGTAGTTCAAACTGGCTTAACATTAAACATGAATGGCAAGTAAATGCAACATATACATGAATACAGTGCTAACATGAATCAAATACATCATTTATAATAGAGACATTTTATCTACAGAATGAACACTTTTCACACTTCAAATACATGTTACTGATCATATTAGTCGTGTCACAGTGTGGTATTAGATATGTTAATACTGCTTCAACCACATATATATATATATATATATATTCATAAGCACTCAATCCAGGTTTGACTACCTATACTACAGGTGTCAAACATGCGTCCCGGGGGCCAAATCCGGCCCGCCAAAGGGTCTAATCCGGCCTGCAGGATGAATTTGTGAAATGCAAAAATTACACTGAAGATATTAACAATCAATGGTGTCAAAATCATTTTAATTTAGGTTCCACGTACAGACACATGCAGTCCAATTACATTTCAAGCAGATCAGAACCAGTAAAATATTATCACAATAACCTATAAATAATGACAACCCCACATTTTCCTTTATTTTTTTGGTGTAAAAAAAGTAAAATTACATGAAAATGTTTACATTACCAAATTCTACTTTTTCAAAAAATGTGAATAACCTGAACAAATATGAACAAATGGAAATGTCTTAAGAAAAGTAAATGCAATTGTACTGATATGCTGCCTGTTACTAAATGTTTTGTGTGATTGTAATGCACATGTGTAAATGATAAACTGATAAACTGAGGCAAAATATTGTTAAAATTACACTTGTTTTTCTTAAGACAATTCAAGTTGTTCATGTTATTCAGATTTTTAAGGAAACTTTGTAGATGTAAACCTTGATTGTAATATAATTTTACTTTTTTCACAGTTATCATTTCACTGGTCCGGCCCACTGCAGATCAAATTGGGCTGAATGTGGAACTGAACTTACATGAGTTTGACAGCCCTGACCTATACTAATTTCCTCTATAGATTTCTACCTGGTGGGAGTTGACTGTGATATCTCCTATTTCTGTTCCAAACAATGAGTCCTGGGGTCAGATCCATGTAAAGCAGCATGGGAAAACACTGCTCCGTCTCATTATGCAAAGTTTAGCAGGAGATAAGCCATGACCGTTAACAAAACAGCAGGTTTCCCCCGGTGCTCTACAGCTGTTCACAGGTTCAAACTGTCAACATCCAGCATGCACATAGTCTGTTTGGGCCAAGGTTCTAATAGTTTTGGATTTTTCCTTATAGCACAGATGTCAAACATACGGCCCTGGGGCCAAAACCGGCCCGTGGGATGAATGTGTGAAATGCAAAACTTACACTAAATATATTTACAATCAAGGATGTAAAAATCATTTTAGGTCAGTTCAACCCAAAGTAAAATATCATCAGAATAACCTATAAGTAATGAAAAACATAATGAAAAACACAAACGTTCCTCTTTGTTTTAGTGTAAAAAAAAAAGTCAAATACATAAAAATGTTTACATTTAGACGAGCCCTTTTACTAAAAAAAATCTGAACAACCAGAAATGTCTTAAGAGAAGTATGTGGAATTTTGATAATATTCTGCCTGTTAAATGTTTTGTGTATTTGCAGATCCACTGTGATCTGTAACTTATAATGTACATGTGTAAATGATAAACTGAGGCAGAATATTGTTAAAATTGCACTTATTTTTCTTTAGAATTTTCAGGTTGTTCATATTTGTTCGTGTTATGTTTGAGTACAGTTCGTAGATGTAAACATTTTCATTACGGAATTCGCCTTTTTTTTTTTTTTTTTACTCAAAAACAGAGAATACTTTGGAGTTTTCATTATTTATAAGTTTTTATCCTATTATTTATATTATTTTACTAGTCCAGCCCACTTCAGATCATATTAGGCTGTACGCGGCCCCTGAACTAAAATGTGTCTGACACCCCTGCCTTATAGTTTAGCTTTAGTTTTTTGTTTTTTGTTTTTTTCTCTAATTCAGTTCGTTTTAATTAGTTTTTAGAGCTGGTTTGATAGTTTTTGTTATTTTCTAAATGCTTAGTTTTAGTTTAGTTGTAGTTTTGTCGTCTCTTTTCTCTTCTTCTCTGTGCTCCTATTCAAATCAATCCCAGACAGGACTCTGCTGCTTTAGTCTCCATGTTTCCAGGTAGAGTGGGGACCAGAAGACGACCGGAAACCACAAGTGAACACAAGTGACGGAGCAAAAAGTGTCGTATGGAGACAGCACAGAAAACTGAGAGAGCCAAATAAGTCAATTTTGCATCAGTCATTCTGTATCAAATATTGACAAAGATGAAAACGAAGGGAATTTTATCCATAATTTTTATCCGTTTTAGTTAGTTTTGTAAACACACAATACAGTTTCAGTTAGTTATGTTTTTTTTTCTTTTAATTATAGTTTTTATTTATTTCAGCTAAAGAAAATGTTTTTCCAATTCTAGTTTTGGTCATTTGGTCAGTTTTCGTTAACGATAATAACCTTGGCTTGGCTGTGACGTCCAAACGCTGCCAGACACCAGGTCAAATTTTACTGACAGGCTTGAAAGAGTGAGAGCCATCCTGAGTCCAGACAGTTTCATTGAGGGTTTGTCATCTCACAGCTCTAGTCTAAGCTCATCTCCAGGACTGAAAGTGTCTCATTTTACATGCCTTGAAACAGGAAATGGATAGTGGAGAGCTGTGTTTAAAGTGACCTGAGGGGATACACCTGGACAGAGGGAAGGGCTGCTCTCTGACTGTGGAGCAGGTATTTGAGAGGGCGGGGTTTGAAGTCCAAACCTAGGACGAAAAGTTATTTTTAACATGTCTTTGTTTTCCTCAAAGAATGGTCCTGTATGTCAACTGTTTTACACATTGGTGCCAGAAAAGACATGCCTTTATTACCATGGCACAAGCATATTAACCCTTTCATGCATGAATTATAAGAACCTTTGTCAAAAATTTTTTCTTGAGTGTTTTTATTCCTCCTTGGGCATGAAAAAACCAATGCAATCGAATTATACAGGGTGGGGAAGCAAAATGTACAATATTTTGAGGCAGGGATTGAAAGACAGTGTATGACCAATTAGTTTATTGAAAGTCATGAGAATTTATTTTCCACAAGAAAATGTCCATAATAGAAAATGTTTTTATTCTATGTGTCCTCCTTCTTTCTCAATAACTGCCTTCACACACTTCCTGAAACTTGTGCAAGTGTTCCTCAAATATTGGGGTGACAACTTCTCCCATTCTTCTTTGATAGTATCTTCCAGACTTTCTGGTAATAGTTTTGCTCATAGTCATTCTCTTCTTTCCATTATAAACAGTCTTTATGGACACTCCAACTATTTTTGAAATCTCCTTTGGTGTGACGAGTGCATTCAGCAAATCACACACTCTTTGACGTTTGCTTTCCTGATTACTCATATGGGCAAAAGTTTGTGAAAAGGTATGGATAATAGTGTTAGGTATGATTATGACATCAGTATATGTTTGGTTTCAAAACAACTGACGTAGTGCCTGCTGAGAAAAAACAACTAAATGTTCATTGTAAATTTTGCTTCCCCACCCTGTACATATATATTTTTTTTTTATTGAGTTACAAAAATGTCGGTGCATTATATTTTTTGAAGTGAAGAAACATGCGTTTAAATCCATTAAACAACTCATACCCTCATGAAGGAGTATTATGAAGGTGAGGAAGTATGATGATACAGACAAGTTCGTCAACTGGTACACATGCATGTGTATGCATATTTAGAGGCCTAATCATGTGGTTTTAAAGGTTCGGTGTTGAGAGTACAGTTTTCATGCATAGTGTTGTATTTGTCTTGCCATGTTCTGCATCAGGGCTGTCAGACTCATTTTAGTTCAGTTCCACATACAGCCTGATATGATCTAAAGTGGGCCGGAACAGAAAAATAATATAAATAATAAGATAAGAGCTTTTGTGTGAAAACAAATAAAATTCCATAATGAAAATGTTTACATCTACAAATTGTGCTCGAACATAACAAGAACAAAGACACTTCAAACAAAAAGTTAAGGATATTTCATTTTTTTGGGTCATTTTTTTGTCATTTTTGCCATTTGTAAATAAAACTATGGTCATTAAAAAATGTGTTTCAATTCAATTCACACACAAAAAAAGTAAGAAGAGCTGTGCAAGAATCCCAACTGAAAAAAATAGCCCAAAAATTAAAAATATCCTTAACTTTTTGTTTGTAGTGTATGAACAACCTGAAAATTCTTAACAAAAATAAGTGCAATGTTAATAATATTATGCCTTAGTTTATCATGTATACTAGTGCATTAAAACTTAGTGATCACAGTGGATCCACAAATACACTAAGCCTGTATAAATCTGTACTGGAGCTGCATCGCTGTAGAAGCCGCACGGTTCAAAACGAGAAAAAAGTAGTGGCTTATAGTCTGGAAAGTACGGTAATAACAGGGAGAATATTATTAAAATTCCACATACTTCTCTTACGACATTTCAGATATTCACATTTTTTGTAAAAGGATAGTCTATAAATGTAACTATTCTTGTGTAATGTAACTTTTTTTTTTTACACTAAAACAAAGAGAAAAATTTGCAGTTTTCATAATTTATAGGTTATTCTGATAGTATTTTACTGGTCTGATCATTTTTAGATTGAAATGACCTAAAATGATTTTAACATCCTTGATTGTTAATATCTTTGTTGTAATTTTTGCATTTCACTAATTCATCCCAGGGACTGGATTTGGCCCCCGGGCCACATGTTTGACACCTGTGTTCTCCATTGTCACCATGTTTCTACAGCAGCTCCAGGTGGACTTTCTTTCCTGTTTTCCTGTTTTGTGGCTGGTGGCATGAAGCGTTAAGGTACACATAAGTCTGTGGGACACTTGAATGTGATGGTGGAGAGCGGCAGGGTGAGCCACAACGTCATGGTGCGTTTGTGGATGCGGGGAACGGCTTGGTGGGGAGGAGGTCCTGACAAAATGAATAGTCCTGACAAATCAGGCAGGACCTGAACATTTGCATTTCCACTGAATCAGAGTCAGTGAAGAAAGAGCCCTCCATCGAAGGGGAAACAGTTTGACGTGTGAATGAGCGAATGCGTCAGGCTTTTGCTGAAACACATTCATGAATTCAGTGCTTTGGACAGAGTTTGGGTCTTTTACTCAGATCCTGCTGGAAAACTTGGGCCTTTTTGACTCACTTTTTCCCTCCATGTACTGTCAGCGTTGGACCAGGACAGGATAGAGAACGGCTCGCTCATCGTACACTCATATTTCTTTCAACTTTACTGTACGTCTCTACCCTGTCCCAGTTGGTCTTCATAAATTAACCCTTTTATGCATGAATTATGACAGCCATAATCCTGAGTGTTTTTATTCCTCTTAAAACATAAAAAAAACTATACAATTGAATATTTTTTATTAACCTATTTTTCATGGGGTTGTAAAAATGTCCACTCAGCTGGACACCATGCATTTAATTTTTGAAGTAAAGAAACATGTATTTACTGATATACTGTTTGAAACCTATGAAATAAAAACATTTTCAATGCTGCTAATCTGATGTTTTCTCACATTTTAACATATACTAACACTAGTCATTACTCACTTCATGGAGATAATATGCAAAGAAAGAAAAACTTTTTGTTTAAAAAAACAAACAAAAAAACAAACAAAAAAAAAATTACAGCCTAATAGCAATAAAAACCAAACATGTTAGTGTAGATCAGGTTTATCAAGAACAGTAAAGTGACAGTAACGGTATAAATGTCAGTGTATAGGATGATGCATAAGCGTCCACTGTTTTGGCTGATATGGAACGAAAACAACAAAACCCATGAATATATAAGAGAACAGCTGGAGAAGAACTGTCCACTGGAGTGTCCACTGGAGTGACCACTGGAGTGACCACTATACATGAAAGGGTTAAGGACATGAACTCAAACTGCAGCATCACATCAAACTAAGCCAAAAGCCCACAGTTATAATGGATGAGGTAAAATAAAAAATATGTACACTCACAGTCAATGAAAACTTTGAGACCATATTTTTCGACATAATTTTTTATTTTGAAACCCTAAACTGGAATTTTTTCATTTGAATCATTTGTTTAGAATATTGGCATACAGAAACAAAAATCTAAAGTTTCAAGAATAATTTCAAAACAAAAAACTTGGCAGAAGAAAACAAAAAAGTGCTGCAACCTCCTCCACATAAACATTCCCACCCGCAGTCTCAGGTCATCTTCATCTGTCCAGCTCACCCTCCCACCTGCCCGCTGGACGACCATGGGGTCCAGAGCTTTCAGCCGCTCAGCCCCCCGCCTCTGGAATGCCCTCCCAGAACACTTAAAAAATTGTGATTCTATTACCACCTTCAAATCCCAGCTTAAGACTTGTTTATTCAGACAGGCCGACTCAATTCCATAATTTCACTTTTACCTACTGCCATTTTATGAACCTATGTGTTTTATATATGTATATGAGTAATTTTAACTGTTTGCTTTATTTTATTTACTTTTAACAACTTTGTACAGTGACCTTGAGTGTCCTGAAAGGCGCTTATAAATAAAATGTATTATTATTATTATTATTATTATTATTATTATTATTATTATTATTAACCGAATGTAGCGGTCCTGGTCTGCAGTTGTCCCTCTCTCTCTCTGGTCCTGGACTATGTGGTCTCTGTTCACCAGAGCCTGTGGTGTTGTGGTGTTCTCCCAGGTTTGGGAACAGCCCATCCATAGTCCTGGCTGTATGACTGGAGCTCAGACCGGCCTCCACCATACCCAGGTCCAACCCGCAGACGTTGTTCAAGTGACAGACGTGGCATGATGCGTTCACTGGACAAACAATAGAGGCCTTTTTTGGGCCTTTATATAGGCTAGGGGTGTCAAACTTATTTTAGTTCAGTTCCACATTCACCCCAATATGATCTGCAGTGGGCCGGACCAGTAGAATAATTCTAGTGAAAAAAGTAAAATTACTTAATGATAATGTTTATATCTAAAACGTTTCCTTAGAAATCTGAATAACATGAACATCTTGAAATGTCATAAGAAAAACAAGTGCAATTTTAACATTATTCTGCTTCAGTTTATCATTTACACATGCACATTACAACTTATATGGCAAATACATAACATTTAATAACAAGCTGAATACGGGTCCAATTGTATTTACTTTTCTTAAGACATTTCAGGTTGTTCATATTTGTTCAGGTTATTCACATTTTTTGTAAAAGGATAGTTTGTTAATGTAAACATTTTCATGTAATTTTACTTTTTTTTTTTTCACTAAAACAAAGATCAAATCTGCCGTTGTCATTATTTATAAGTTATTGTGATACTGTTTTACTGATCTGACCCAATTGAGATCTAATTGGTCTGTATGTGGAACCTGAATTAAAATGATTTTTACACCATTGATTTTTAATATCTTCAGTGTAATTTTTGCATTTCACTAATTCATTTTACGGGCCAGATTGGACCCTTCGGCGGGCCAGATTTGGCCTCCGGGACGCATGTTTGACACCTGTGATATAGGCCTTCCAAACCACCCCTCAAACTGCGCACAGACCCACTGAGTACTGCTCAGTGTGTATTTGGTCCACTTTTGCAAAGAGACCAACCCATGTGCAATGAACTGTGACAACATGACAACTCCTCATTATCTGAACGACCCCAGCACTAAGGCAGCAAGAAATCCACTATGAAGAATTACAACCAACGACAAGTAGAAATATGCAGACATTTACACCTCAGAGTTTCTACTGACTGTCAGTGTACATATTTTGTACCCTTGCCCCCATGAGGGTATTGTAGTTGGGTCTGTTCATCTACCTGTCTGTGTGTCCTCACCTCTAACTCAAAAACGATGACCCATTTCAACTCAACGTTTACACAAGGCAGGTCTGTACAGTACAGGATCTTCATCCTCCTAGAACCAGGTCACTTCTGGGTGTTTTTAAAGGATTCTTCACCTTTGGGCAATAGGTCACTTTTGGAACAGTTTGTAAAACTTTTCCTAAAATAAAGGGCATGATTGTTCTGAAAAATCACAGAATGTTGTTCGACAGTAAGGGATGTAACCATATGAAAATTTCATATCACGGTTATTGTGGCCAAAATGATCACAGTTATCATTATTATCGCGGTATTATTGAAATTGTGCTCAAAATGTTCAAAAAGTACTAATACACACACTGAAATAATTTAACCAAGTTGTATTTTGAAAAAAAAAAAACAAAAAAACAACAACAGCAAAAATAACAAAATAAGTGGCACAATGTTCCTTCTGTTGCAGAAACATTCAAATATTAACCCTTCGTGGTCTGAGCCTGTTTTATCCGTTTTTCAGTCCTTTTGATTTTGCCTTTATATACTATATAAACAAATGTTTACTGTACCCATGTTTGGGATCTGTTTTTTCAGCACAACTTCATCTATATCATCTGTCTATTTTTTTTTTTTACTTTAACCGACTATAAAAACATAAAAGGACAAAAAACACAAAAATTATATAAAATCTGATTTGAAAAATGTATATAATTTATTGCATAAATAACACACAGATGCTTAACGAACCTTTTCACAGACTTTAAAAGTGAATATTGGTTCCAAATATTAGGTATAGAAAATTAAAATTGTAATAAATTAAAACTATACTCAAATATTTGACATAAAAGCAGATCTTTACATAGGCGTTTTCTCCGGAAAAGTGTGGTAATCAAACACGGTTATTATGATCATTAGAAATTAAACGGTAATACTAACCGTCTGCAATTTTATCGTCGTTTATCATTATACCAGTAATTGTTACATCCCTAACGACAGTATCAAGGGACTACGATGGAAATGAGCTCTGCTGCTGGAGTCTGACATATTTACAGCTGCAATTGTTGTAGATGTTCATTAATATGCACTGATAAATCAATCAATCAATCAATCTGTCAGTGTGACCTATTTCTTCCTCATCCAGAAGACACTCCAGAGCTGGGATCATATTTTTATATCCTTTCTAAATCCACCACATTTGATGACCATTCCCATCTCCAGATATAAACATAGTTTTTACCCTCAGGTTCATTCATTCCCTTCTCATATCAGTCTGATAATAGAACCGACTGTGTTGACACAGAAATCATACTCCACCACAACTGATGATAGAAACATGAATCTAAACCCTGGGAGGATGTTTTAGCCCCGAGGGAACTGATTTACAGCACATGTCGATACACACATACTATAAATGAGACATGACACAAACTGTTTGCAGTTTGATTTGTCCGGTTCAAGACCACAATGTCATGACTCCATAGTGTATTTTTTTCACTGAAAACATTTCCAGAAAGTCAAATCCAAGTGTTTTTGTTCGTAGGACATGGGCTCATGACTAGGGTCACCTTTTGTTGACCTGAATGTCTCAGAGTATGTGTGCTGTATCACATCAGCAGCACAAACTCAGTCCATTACGGCAGCAGTGGAAACAAGAGTAGAAACCAGCTCGAGCAAATGGAGAAAAAATAAAATGTGGGATTTGTTAGTTAATTTGGCATGGCGTCTTGTTTAATCCAGTTTGAAAACATGTCTTTCAGTTAGACTTTTTACATACTAAAAAGTAGTTTATCAATATAAAGGACCGCTTACTAGACTTCACATCACAGTGTTGTGGAGAAGTCTTAGGCCACCCCAGGTTGCTTTTATACAGTTGGAAAGAGCGTCATATTTCTCAGTGTCTCTATCACAATACAATGAAAAATAGATGGAAATATTGCACTCTATTAAAAAATCACAAATTATACTACTACACGGCTTCTACAGGAAACAGTAAATATTTAGTATGATCTCTGTTCCCATGACAAAGAGTAGCTCCAGTAACACCCATTGGACATGTGTTGAATGACACCTGGTGTAAAACACTAGAACTGAGTTCAGTATCCACATGTTAGGTACAGAAGAACCCCATACTAAACACTAGACCAGGGGCAGGAAACCTGTAGCTCCAGGGCCACATTTGGCTCTTGGGCCCTTTTCCAGTGGCTCAATGTGGCTATGTCAAAAACCATAAGGAAATGAATAACTATTAAAAAAATTATACAGTTGTAAAAATGTAGACTATACTCCGCATGAATATAAAAATTATAATAATAGTAGCCTAACAGTAGCTAGTAGTAAAAGTAGGTTGCTTTTTAATTTTAAGAAACTGGAGGTATTCGTCTGTATTCTTCATTGGAAAGAAAGTCTTCACATACCAGCTGATTTGTGAATGAAAATCATGATAAATATCACTGTTTTTACTTGTGTAATTTCTTGGTGGTTCTGTAAATGGACAGAAACTTTGATTTATTCTCCACATATTCTGTACAAACTAATCCTAAAGAGCTTCTTCAACAGTTACCACTTTGAGGACAGATATAAGGGTATCTTTTGGCTCCAGACAGTTTGGTTTTTCTATTTCTGTCCTAAAATGGCTCTTTAGATTGCAAAGGTTGCCGGCCCCTGCACTAGACACTTCAATCTGTTGTTTTGTTTTTTTTATATGAAATATGTGTTTTTAACGATGGTCTATATTTCACTTGAACTTTGTTACAGAGAATGAAAAAAATCTTTTGTACATAATCCCATTCTAGTCTTTCTAAATATATATGTACGGCAGTTGTTTCCAACCTTTTTTGGCTCGTGACTCCATTTTAACATCACAAATTTTTGGCGACCCCAGACATTCAAAACAGAGACTTTTATGTTTTTTGCTAACATTAATTTGTTTTTGATTATGTAATAGTTTGCTCTAATATGTTGCACATAAACGTTAAATTTTGGCAGTATTTAAGCTACATAATGTAAATTTTTATTACTAAGTTTTAATTTTTTATCAATTACTAGAAATTCCAGGCGACCCCACATGGGGTCCTGATGCCAAGGTTGAAAAACACTGATGTACAGGGTGGAGGAGCAAAATTCACAATGAACATTTAGTTGTTTTTTCTCAGCAGGCACTACGTCAGTTGTTTTGAACCCAAACATATACTGATGTCATAATCATACCTAACACTATTATCCATACCTTTTCAGAAACTTTTGCCCATATGAGTAATCAGGAAAGCAAACGTCAAAGAGTGTGTGATTTGCTGAATGCACTCGTCACACCAAAGGAGATTTCAAAAATAGTTGGAGTGTCCATAAAGACTGTTTAGAATGGAAAGAAGAGAATGACTATGAGCAAAACTATTACCAGAAAGTCTGGAAGTGGAGGAAGCAACAAAAAACGTACCAAAGCTTTTATTAAAGCTCTCAAATCCAAACTCCTAAAGGATCCAACCAAATCCATGAGAAAAATGGCAATTGAACTTGAGGTAGACAACAAGAGCGTTAGAAATGCAGTAAAATATGATTTGAAGATTTAACCCTTTCATGCATACTGGTCACTACAGTGGACAGCTGTTCTACAGCTGTTCTCCTGTATGTTCATGGATTTTGTTGTTCTTTTCGTTGTTTTTTCTTTACACATATCTTTATTAAAGTTTTAAGACACTACATGTCTTTTCTGACATGAATTGGTAACATTATGTAGATCTTTCCTGAGGATAAACCCCCAGAATCACAAGCCTTCCCCATAGTTTTCACACAATTTATCAGTAAATACATGTTTCTGTGCGTCAAAAATTAAACGTGTGGTGTCCAGATGAGTGGATATTTTTGCAACTTCATGAAAAATAGATTCATAAGAATTTTTTTGTCATTATTACTTTTTGTAATGTATTTTTACATTTTTTTTAAAATTATTTTTATTTTATTTTATTTATTTTTTATTTATTTTTCAGAAGAAATTTTTCTATCACATTGTTTTTTTCATGCCTAAAGAGGAATAAAAACACTCAGGAAAAAATTTTGATTAAGGTTCTCATAATTTGTGCATGAAAGGGTTAAATTCTCATGACTTCAATAAACTAATTGGTCATACGCTGTCTTTCAATCCCTGCCTCAAAATATTGTAAATTTTGCTTCCCCACCCTGTACAGTATATGAATTTAAAAAAAAAACAATAACTGTGTCTGCTTTCACCGCTTTCAAAGAATTGATCGGTGAATTATCTATGCTTCCAGTAAAGCCCAGAACAATCAAGAGGCCCAAAAAGGCCAATAAACTGTATGTGGGTATGTAACCGTATGCAGACATGTGAGTGCACCAGTGTACAGTATTTGCACACACACTTACAAAACAGGCCCTAAAACTGCTGCAGGGAGGATACTTGTCATCTACGCTGCACAGATTACAGGCTGTCAGTCTCCTTATTTGGAATGTGAAGGACTGATTGGAGGAAGGCTGATGAAGCCACATGTTGACAATGAAGGAGGCCGGGCCCAGAGCAGGTTGAGCGGTGTGTGAAGTGGACACACCTTGGTTCAGATTCAGGTTTGGCTTTGCAGGAGGCCCTCGGGCTCAGGGACTCACAGCCTAATTAAGGGTTTTGCCGAGACACGTAAACGACCCAGATTCTCATTACCTGTCACAAGGTGTGGCAGCGAAAGGGAGGGAGGAGGTGGGAAACTTCTGCCAAAGGCTTCTGTTGAATGTAAAGGTAGATCTGTCATCACAGCATTTTTGTATTTGATTTTTTTATGATTCCTGTGTGATGAACTCTGGATTCATAAAGTCATAACAGGTGACAAACAAAATGATTGGGCATGTTGATTCAAATAAAAGCAAGTAAAGCGGTGCCGTCTGTTATACTTTAAACCAGGCTTCATAAAAACAGCCTCTGGGACAAATGACCCTGAATGGAGACTGATGAGTCAGGATCAACCCATGCCCTGAAAATGACTGCATGAGCAAAGCCGTGGTGGTTTTTGATGAAAAGGTGCCATCATGTGGTAATATTAAGCTACTGCAGTTATGAGACGCTCCAAAAAGGTGCATCGTTGACTGAACACACAGGTGTCAAACATGCGTCCCGGGGGCCAAATCCGGCCCACCAAAGGGTCCGCTTCGGCCCTTGGTATAAATTTGTGAAATGCAAAAATTACACTAAGATATGACCAATCCTTTTAGTTCAGGTTCTACATTCAGACCAGTTCAATCTGACGTGGGCAGGACCAGTCAAATACTATCATAATAACACAAACACACACTCCAATTTTTTTCTCTTTGTAAATGTAAATATTTTCATGTACTTACACTAAAACAAAGTAGAATTTCACAAAAAAAAAGTGAATAACCTGAACAAATATGAACAACCTAAGTACAATGTTAACAATATTCTGCCTGATATAAAACGTTTTTGTGTATTTGTAGATCCACTGTGATCTGTAAGTTATAATCAACATATGGAAATGATAAACTGAGGCTTAATATTGTTAAAATTACACTTATTGTTTCAGTTTTTTCATGTTATTCACATTGTTTGAAAATAGCGTTTGTAGATGTAAACATATTCATTGTTTAATTTGACTTTTTTCACTCTAAAACATAGAAAAAATTTGGGAGTTGGCATTATTTATATATTATTATTTATATATTATTATGTTACTACTTTACTGGTTCGGCCCACTTCAGACCAAATTTAGCTGAATGTGGCCCCAAAACTAAAATGAGTTTGACAGCCCTGACTTAACATGTTTTTTTCTTTTCAACAGGTTCCACTTTATTGAGTTTAGTTTGTTGAAAGCAAAAAAGAAACGGTAACCTTACTGTACGACCTTCTATTTAACTAACATATAATTAATGAATTGATTCAGCTATTTCAAATCACTTCTGGTGGACAAAAGGGACATGAGCTGAAATAACTTTATTTGTATTTGTTAGTTTGATAAAACATATATACTCTCAGCTTACCTGTTTTGTGTTTTTTTACTCAACACAAACAAATTATGTCACCTCAACAACTAAAATTCTAGTTCAGTCAGTTGATTAAGTTTTTAAATTCAACTCATTTTTTTGTAGTTGGGTAAACTAAATTCAAGTATGTCAACAGGTTCCATACAAGTTCATTAAAAGACTTTTTCTACTGCAAAAAAGAGCAAAAAGAATCATTCACAATGTTGGTTTTGGTGAACACACAAATGCACTATTTTTCCAATCTAAAACTGTAAAACTCATTGACCTTGTGGAATTCAAAACTATTCATATAATGTATAAAAAGAATAAGTTACTGAGGGGTAATATTCAAGAAATGTTTAGTGAAAGAGAGGGAGGCTATGATTTAAGTGGAAAGTTAAATTTAAAGATTCATGAAGTACACATTAGGTTCAAAAGTTTCTGTATGACCATCTGTGGAGGAAAACTGTGTGTGGAGATAAAACTAATATCAAACATAATTCAGTTTAAAAAAAGCTATTAAAAAAAAGATTCTTTAGAGGTTACAGTATTTAATAATGACACTGAGGCCTGTTTGTTTCTGGATGAAGTTGAACTGATAAATCTGCTGGAATTATTGAAGAAAACTGTTGAATAGCTGAGTCTGTTTGTATGACTGTACTGACATGAACAAACTTGTGTGTAATTCAGTTACAGCACTGTGTATTTGTTGTGGTTCGATGCAAAAATTAGGAAAATAGTATTGTTTGATTCTTGTATTAAGTTAATGATAAAGGTGTAAAAGCACTGAGGGGTTGGATTAAATCAGTTTAAACTTCTTCCTACTCCTTTTGCAAAATTCAGACTTGTATGTGCTGAAGATAGATTCTGTCCATTTAAATATTTCACTTTGTTTTATTTTGTTTCTTTGCATGTTCGAAATAAAGATATAAATCAAATTAAAGAGAGAGAGAGAGAGAGGAAGGAAAAAGTACCTTTAACAACAGAAAGAGAGCGAGAGAGGAAGGAAAAAGTACCTTTAACAACAGAAAGAGAGAGAGAGAGAGAGAGAGAGGAAGGAAAAAGTACCTTTAACAACAGAAAGAGAGCGAGAGAGGAAGGAAAAAGTACCTTTAACAACAGAAAGAGAGAGAGAGAGAGAGAGAGAGAGAGGAAGGAAGGAAAAAGTACCTTTAACAAAAGAAAGAGAGCGAGAGAGAGGAAGGAAAAAGTACCTTTAATGAGAGAGAGAGAGAGAGAGAGAGAGAGAGAGAGAGAGAGAGAGAGAGAGAGAGAGAGAGAGAGGAAGGAAGGAAAAAGTACCTTTGACAACAGAAAGAGAGAGGAAGGAAAAAGTACCTTTAACAACAGAGAGAGCGAGAGAGAGAGAGAGAGAGAGAGAGGGGAAGGAAAAAGTACCTTTAACAGCAGAAAGAGAAAGAGAGAGAGAGAAAGAGCCTCCCTGCAACACAGTACACAGTAAACACACAGTATATACACAGTATGTAACACAAACATCAAAACAGGCCAAATCAATTTAAACTGAATAACAAAAAAACAAAACAAAAAAAAAAAAACAACCCTGACCAGCTGCCCACTGCGGTCATCAGGGAAGATGGCAGGATTGTCCCAGTCCATGTGTGATGCACTTTCGGGGGGGGGGGGGCTCCCTCCCTCCCTTTCCTTCCTCAGGCCACATTGTGGAGGACAGTCCAGGCCACAGTGGTGTCACATGACCTCAAAGGGCTGACCCTTAAGTGGTGAAAACAGTGAAAGCGTTCCTTCAGGAGGTCAAAGGTCATTTGGATCCTGGTCCTTGTCCTGGCATGGACATGACTGTAGGTCTGCTGTGGTTCCTGGGGGTCTGTGGATGGTGTCAGGAGGAAAGGATGGTAGGCAGACCCCCTGTCCCCCAGAAACACACCAGACAATTCACCTGTCAACACAAAACCTCAGCATCACAACCTCATAAATACAGAGACATTCTGGACACAGATAGGATGTACACAGTGGTTGTTAACAGAGGTCGTGTGGTTCACCTTGTGATCGGAGCTGACAGATTCCAGAGGTCCGATAGACTCAGGAGTCATGGACTGAGCCAGAACCAGACCACTGAGACACAACACTGATGAGACAGTCAGCATGGACCATCTGAAATGATCAGATGAAGAATATTAAACCAAACAACGAACATCACAAACAATGAACAGTGTTCACGAACCCATGAAGGCCCAGCACTACTTTAATGTCAGTTCACTAATGAATTTTCTCTGTATCTAACCTTTCTGAAGTGATTTATCTCCATTTGTTATAGTATTATCTTCTGTAGTTTGTATTTCATCAGTATAAATCAGATAGTTTCCCATATTTAATTCACTGATCATGTAGATGTTCATTCAAGCTCAGATTAAAGTTGATGGTTCTTCTATCAGAAGCAGATCAAACTGAATAAACAGTGTCTTTTTCAGTCCAATCTGTCATTAACTGAACATAAACCCAGTGTGTCCATTCACTGGCATTGATCCAACTCCATGGGTTTTTCTGGTGAATCGGTGTTGTAGAAGATGACGGTGTTTCCACGTTCACTACGGAGCCTCTGAACGTCCAAATGGGTCATATCTGATGAGCATGAGAAAATGAAGAACTGTATTTTACACCAATTATTGACATGGATCAATAGGATTAGTGGATCAACAGGAATTAAACAGTTTAGATCGGTCATGACTGATGTTTGGGTCTTTATGGGTTAATTAACAATATCATAAAGTCATGAATCATGATAAGATAAGACAAGATAAGATGAGTTTATTTCTCCCAAAGGTAAATTCACTGAAGTCAGTCAGCTCATCTATTTCTCAGTTCTTCAGTCTGATGCAGTTACATTTACACAGTTTCACTCACATCTACAGTCAGTTTCAGTTCCAATTACACAACTCCGTTTTCACACATGTGAATGAAGTCTTTGGGTTGTAATTGTGATGGTTTCAGTGGAGCAGTCAGTGTGTGTGTGTGCTCTACTTACTCATTCAGGCGGTCTGCAGTCCTTTACCGCTGTCTCTGGTTGTTCTCGTAACTGTGCTGGTGTTGTCTTTCTTTTTCATTCGCTCCTTTACTTCCTTGTTAGCCAAAATGAGGAGTTTGGCGTCCGACGGGGGAAAGTCCGCTGCTCTAGTTGCCATGGTGAATCGGTGAATCTGTGATGATGTCGGGGTCTATTGAGGAAGCCGGGTGCGCGCACTTATCCAGGATGAGTTCCACCTGCTGATGAATCCGTGTCCGTTCATCCTGGCTTGGTCTTTGTGAAACCGATTAAGCCTGGACTCGCATGTTTTGGATTCGTTGAACGCGGCTTGGTCAGTCATCCTGGATGACGGAATCCTAGTTTGGTGAAACAGGCCCCTGCTCTCCTGATAACACACACGCACGCACACACACACACACACGCACGCACACACACGCACACACAATGAATGGCTAGCATAGCGGCGAACTTAGCATGCTAGCGTTAGCACGGACCATAAACTCATTAAAAAGTCAACATTAGGACACTCAAAACTTAAGAGAATTCCTATAGGATGAGTCTGATTTTACAAAATACAAGTTACAGAAGTTTGGCCTCTTTTGATTCATGAATAATAACTTGAATGAAGTTCTATTACAAGAGCTGGGCTCTACAAGTCACTTCCGGTGTTGTGTCGAGTTGAGCGCATGCTCAGTAACGCTAGGGCGCTCCACCAGCACCATGAGTGAGAATGTGTCGAAATGGAACTGCGTATATAAGCGCAAAATTTTGAATTCTAATTGGCTCACCTGTGTGTTGGCGACATGAACGCAGTCTAGCAGTGGATGCTAGGATGGCCGTGAAGGCCAGTCTGTGTTCATCTCTCTGACAGACAGGTGAGCCTCTTGCATCATGACCAAAGGGTCGCTGGCCTTGGGCATCATGGAGGGGAGAAGATGTGCTGAACAAATGTCACCTCATTATTATTTCACAACGGAAAACACCGTTGATTAGCATTAGCAACATTAGCCTGGAAGCTAACGTTAGCATGGACACAAAACAAATGGCTCACACACACTTTAGCTCATGTTCCCGCTGGAAAGGCGCATTTCCCGTCTAACTTGTGTCCTTTGTTGTGTGTCGTCCCACGGCCTGGAACAAGGACGAGTCTCACGTACAAGGCCAAGGCACATTTAGTCTCAACCCAAACAAAACACAACCCGGTGGCGGATCACTGACGGTTGGATGCTCTGCTCAGTCTCCACCTCAACATTCAGCCCACACTCATCCGCCACCGGATTGGATTTGCTTCATGTTCAGGTAGAAAATAGTGGATTATTTCTATGTTCTGTGCCTTCTTTTCACTGGGAAAACAGTCAGTAGTGTGAGGGATGCTCCATGCTGTTTTTTCCCTCCTACTTGTGTCTGTCTGGGGCTGTTTTCCACTCAGCCACCAGTCGACCAGTCCAGCTCTTGGGATGTCACCCTGAACAAGAAGTCCAGGTCAATACTTTGACGTGTTCCAGTGTTTTTTTTTTTTTTGTTGTTGTTTTTTTTTTTTAATTTTATGTGTTGTTTTCTTACTTGCTGTTTTTAATCACCTTTTATATGTTTCTTTTATAATGTTTTAAATGTGTTTCTTTTTGTTTCTTTTATTTCAATGTCCTGTGTGAAGCACCTTGAATTGCCTTGTTGCTGAAATGTGCTATGCAAATAAACTTGCCTTGCCTTTTATGACTGTAGAAAAAAAAATGTAAGGATGTGATCCTCATCAGATCACTTCATTAAACCAATACTGTTGTTCAATGTTGAGACTTCCTTCTACATTTGTGTTGCTATCAGGGAGCTAAAGTGGGCAGAATATCAAACCAAACAGGAGGATTTTAGGACACACCTACAAACACTGAACTTATGAACAAAGTGGAATAACTGAGCTTTTATTTATTACTCAATTAAAATGTCATTTTGTGACTTTACTTATGACTTTCTAGCTAATTGAATGAGTTCCTTAAAAACTGATCTTGAACAAATTATTCCTCAGGGAACTAAACACAGTTTGTTTTATTTTATTGAACATTACATGACCTTCACTCTGCAGAAGAAAGCGTGGAGTTGTAAACACTGCAGTGTTTCATCATCTGATGGGACACAGTATGGAACAGACTGTCAATAAATTTTTTTTTCTAGTTTTTAGTTTAGTTTATTTCAGACACAGACATAATACAAAACATATGGAAGAAAAATACAAATAATAAGAAACAATACACAAATTTAAAAAAATCAAATAAGAAAAAAAAAAAAAAAACAACTGTTGTGCCTGAAAGGGAGTAGGAAGAAGCCAGTGCTTATCCAGTCCTACCCCTGATTCCAGTCCTCAGACTGTTAGTGCTGAATCACTTGATATACAACTTAAGATTGTGATTATCCATAAACACACCCCTACCAACCTGTACTAACAAAGTCACACACACAGGTACATACACACATAAACTCATTTACTGTATAAAACACATTTACTGTATAAAACTCATTTACTTTGAAAAACTCATTTACTGTATAAAACTCATTTACTGTATAAAACACATTTACTGTATAAAACTCATTTACTGTATAAAACTCATTTATTGTATAAAACATATTTACTGTATAAAACACATTTACTTTATGTAGCTCAAACTGACCTGAGCTGGAACATTTCCACTGCAGAGGTTTTGAACAGTATGAACATTGAAGGGTCTGTTCCAGACTGTGTCCACCAGATGGCAGTATGTGATCATGAAGCCACAAACAACTGGACGAACTGGAAAAACACATGTATCAGTGACAACACATTAAACACAATAAGTCTGTCAGTATGAATATGCACATATATTATAGCCTTAATTCAATAATAATAATAATAATAATAATAATTAGAACTGATTAAACAACTAATCAACAACACATTATATCATGAATAAAATACAGAACAAAATGAACAAACTTAAAAATAAACAAAAAATTAATAAGATCATCAAAAATAAATAAGAGTACAAAAACAAAATACTCCAATAAAACAAAAATTAACTAAATAATCAATAAATTGAACAAAAGTGAAGGAAAAGTGAATGAAATAAGGATAGAAATAACCAATGAGCAAAAATAAAATAAAATAAAAAAATAAAGTAGGGTTTTTTTGTGCAGAATGGTCTTTTTTTTTTTTTTTTTTTAATTTATTTTTATTTGTGTGTGTGTGTGTTCGTGTGTGTGTGTGTGTGTGTGTGTGTGTGTGTGTGTGTGTGTGTGTGTGTGTGTGTGTGTGTGTGTGTGTGCAGACTGGTCCTTTATTTATTTATTTGTTTTGTGTGCGGACTAGTTCTTTTTTTGTTTTGTTTTGTTTTGTTTAGCACATTGATTGTTGATTTGTTTTGTGTGCGGACTGGTCCTTTAAGCTGGAGGAGGGGTCTGGGGAGAGGGAAGTCTGGGCATCCCTGCTTAGACTGTTACCCCCACGACCCAGCCCCGGATAAAGTGGAAGAAAATGGATGGTCCTTTAAGTGGCAGGTGTCAGTGGATTCATGTCATTACTGAGCAGAGGTCAATAATAGTAATAATAATAATAAGAAGAAGAAGAATGATAATAATATTCTATAGCTGGTTCTTGTTTAATTCTAATATACATGCATACACTTGTATACACAGTACACAGTCAGTTCTCACATACAACACTGAGTCAATTTAATATCAAATTCAAAGTTTCCACACTATGGAATACCAAACCCTCCATGATCAAAAATAGTGCCTTAATGTCATTATTCAAATCCAGACTCAAATTCTTTCTGCTACAGAAATAATACTACAGTTCATAGCACGATGATGCTCATTTGAAACATTTTTCATGATTGTGAAAATGAAATCCTGTACGAGTCTTGATAACAGTTTGCTTATCACCGCTCGGACAGGAAGTGATGGGTGGGCGAGCTGATGAAGGACTGCGGAAGGATCCAGACCGAGGGTTTGGAGGAGTCCCGTCCCTGGTGGCAGACGACGGCGACTCCAGTTCAGAACAATGACCAGGCTCTAAATGGGACAGTTTGGATGGTTTAGGATCTGGAGCCAACACGGAGATGCTGATGCATGCTTTTATTTCCAGTAGAATCCACTACTGGAATGCCCTGCTTTCTGGTCTTCCCAAAGATAGAATTCCACAACTCCATCTTCTTCAGAATTCAGCCGCTCGGGTGTTGACGAAGACCAGAAGGCGGGCTCACATTGTTTAAAAACTAAAATATAAAAGAAAAACCCTGACAACAGCCTCTTAAAAATAAAATGTGAAATACAATACAATGCCATGTTCAGGTGAATGTTTTCTGAGGGATAACTGAAACTATGATTGCATCAAGCGGTGACCATCAGGTTTCAGCTGTCATGATGAATCAATAAAAGCACCGACATATTTTTAATAAAGGTAGGTTTCACAGTTTATTTTTAAGAGGCTGTTGTCAGGGTTTTTCTTTTATATTTTAGTTTTTATACTCTTTTATACACATTGCTGATACTTTTTTATGGCGCCTAGGACGATTGCACTTTTTTCATTTCGTTGTA